>NC_057798.1:21364231-21368951 GCF_018294505.1 Triticum aestivum | reverse complement strand
CTGTAAGTCGGAGTTGCTCTTCGGTTGGGTCTGGTTGACGCATGTGACTCGGAAATGCTTGTTAATTAGGGGCCCCAAGATTGCATAACAACAGGTATTGTCTTGCTTCTTTGCGCAAAATAACTCGGAAATACTTGTGAGACGTGTTAGAACAGTCAATTGCACAACACGACAAACAACACGAAAATAATTATATATGCCAATACCATTGTTACCCAAAGATTGTGAGACGTGTTAGAACAGTCAATTGCACAGCATGGCAAACAACACGGAAACAATTATATATGCCAATACCATTGTTACCCAAAGATTTTTAAACAACACCAGGTTCCACTGACCTACTCTTTAAGGTTAAGTGTGGTATACATAGCACATATTTTCTAGGCGAAACTAATTGCATACAAAATTAATAATACTCCATGGATCATAGTCACTCACACCTGTAGCAGATTTATCGTCTTCAATTTGAACCAACATCAGGACATCTCAAGGAAGACCCGCAAAACACTAGTATATGTTCGACCAGACACATTTGTTCACTTTTACAATCCAATGGGGACTTGTATTAGTCTGCGAACTTGTTCGACCATACAAACATGGGGAACTTTGCTGAGTCCGAACATGCAATTGACCAATCACATGCATGGTCCCTCTCTTCTCTATCCTCCTATCCGCACATGCATGGTCCCCCACTTCTCTCTCTCTTCCCAACCAGACACCAAATCACAAATATCCCACCACATGTATGGTCCCGACCTACATTGTCTCCTCCAATCAAGTCATATCAATTTAAGGTATGTAATAATCTCTTCTTTGTTATGGTAATAAATATTTGGTAACACAATAAATTCATGAGAAAGAATCAATCACGGTCAGTATATCCCTACTCCCTCTTTTTTCCAAATATAAATATTTTAGGGATTTCAATAAGGACCACATACAAATGTATATAGACATACTTTAGAGTGTAGATTCATTCATTTTGCTTCGTATGTAGTCCACATGAAAATATTTAAAAGGACTTATATTTAGGAACGGAGGAAGTACTTTATTCACCTTATTAAAAAGACATAAGGTTGCATTTTACTCCCGCCGCTTCTAAATACAAGTGTTTTTAGAGATTCTAATGCGGACTACATATGGAAAAAAATGAGTGATTCTACAATCTAAAATACGTCCATATACATCCGTATGTAGTTCTTATTGAAATTTTTAAAAAGACTTACATTTAGGAACGGAAGGGTACATAAATTTTTCTTTCGCCCTCCCACCACCCTTTCACGTGTGTTTCATCCCTCCAGTTTTAGTGCATACATGTCTCTAGGAGTATCATGATGAGTTGTTGGGTTAGTCAATCTTTTTGTGTTGCTGCTCTTTAAAAGACAGGTACAAAGGCGACGACATCGTACATCACCTAGCTGACCCGGCCGATGCTTCGATGATGTTTTGCATGGCTGGGATGAGTGCAGCTTCCTCGTCCATGATGACACTATAGTCTTCCCCATCGACCATCATGATGTGGACTCAGGAGGTTGCAACAACCACAAACCAGCAATCAGTGAGTCGCTGGATCGTAGGACATGTAGTACTGTATAATAATATGTTGTTAGGAAGAAAGGGCGTCTCTAACGCTCACCTCTAAACTGGACACGTATCCGTCCGCAGACCGGTCCGGAGAAGTGTCCGTCCAATCATGTACCACCAATATCTCTGTATTAATAAAAAATAGCAACACCAACCTTCCGCCAGATAAGCAGTTACCTAGCAAAGCTTTCCGCCAAATAGTTGACCGATGTTAGCACGTTAGCTAAATCACAACTTGAGGTTAGCTAAATCACATATAGCATTGGAGTGTAGCCAGCTTTTCGCCAAATCAAGTTGCATTGCTAGCATCCTTCTGCCAACAGCTACATGCAAATAGCAGCGGCCAGTGGCTAATTGCTCTTCTTCCACCAAATAGAAGGACCATACCACCAGCCTGCACGGACCAAGAGATAAATGACAGTATTTGTTTGGCCAGACGGATGTCTAGACTCCCGCAAAGCCCCTAACTTTGTTCCAGTTTACAGGAAATGGACGTCCGGACGCGTTGACAGTAAACTATGTTCGGACAAGTCGATCCAGACGCATGCCTACCTACCATGTCACCTTCCATAATAAACACCTCGTAAATAATGCCAAAGTGATAAAGGCTCAGTTATCTTCGTTTTTAACTTCTCTGGGCAATCATGAACTCATACTATGGACTCCACCCGATCCAATTTATTCCCATCGCTTTCATCCTAGAATACTTGCTCTATTACCTACAATCTGAACCATTATCTTATTTATCATTATTTAACAATTCCTATCACACCATACATTTAATTCTTATAACTAGCAAGAAAGGAAGTTTGACAACCTTCCTGGCTCATTGGGGACAAGCAAAAGTTTGTTGGTTGTGTGCACGTACTTATCATGAACTGCCATATGGTAGTTCCTGCTGGTTAGATAATGCTGGTTCTCTATCGAGGGAAATACAATAGACTGATGTTTCCAAAATATCACATCCCGCTAGTCTCGGTGCTATAGTGCCTAGCTATGTGCGTAGGCATCGATAGCTAGCGTACATCACCTTGCTGACCCAGCCCAGACTTCAATGATTTTTGCTTACGGATAGATAGTTAGGATAAGTGTGGCGTCCTTGCCCATGATGAGCCAACAATCTCACCATGGACCATCTGGACGTGGACTCTTAATGTTTGCAGCAACCTCATACCAGAAATGTGGGGTGCTAGATCCTACGACTTGTAGTTGCTAGTTGGTTAGCTAGTAACAATCAAGATAATAATGGAGTAGGAATACTATGTATTATACTACATCCGTTTCATATCCTAAAATTCTATGTTTAATACAGAAAATGACCATCATCTGCAATATCAATAGATCTTTCAAAATTTATGTTTCTATTACGTATTTATTTTATATTGTGCATGGCGGCCTTATAATGTACAAACTTGATCAAACCTACTTTGATTTAAGATAGAACTACGGACCTTATATTTTCAAATGGATGAATTGCTCCATAATTGATCTACAAATAGACCATAAGTAATCTTAATAGTTGTTCATAAGGCCATATGTATTTTGAAACATGAGATATTGAAGAATGAGCAACCCATATACGGTGATCAATTTATTTAAGTAAGGGTTGTGTTCCAAACTATATTCAGTGTAACAACGTTGCTGCTACGAACAAGATAATGTGAGGTTATAATCAACGCATAATGCCATAATGCAACCTATTCCTATTGCTCCATTTAATAGACAGGTAGCAAGTAGTGGTCATATCAAAATATAACAAATGATGTTCATTCTGAAATATTGCATCTAGAATATTGTATAGCAACGACGGTTTACAAGTGGCCACTCTTCTCTCCACAACTCACTTCTCCCGTGTCCACTACAAAATACCAAAAATTCACAATTGCAGTATGTTACAAGTCTTTCTTTCTTTTTGGTAAACATGAAATGCAGCATACACTACTAGAAAAATGGCTATAGCTAATATGGACATTAATGACGCACCACGTATGTGGTGCACCATTGCTATATAGCAGTGGCGCACCATATATAGGTACGTCATTAAACTCCAAATATTAATGGCGCACCACATCCACGATGCGCCACTACTAACATTTTTTTTTTCAAAACTAGTAATGGCGCACCAGGGATAGTGCGCCATTACTAGTTTTAACTAGTAATGGCGCACCACACCCTCGGTGCGCCACTACTAACAATTTTTTCTATTTTATTATTCAAAACTAGTAATGGCGCATCTGGGGATAGTGCGTCATTACTAGTTTTAACTAGTAATGGCGCACCACCCCCACGGTGCGCCATTACTAACTTTGACCAAAAGTTCCACCAAATGCACCCCCGGACCGCCTTTCCAGTTTAAAAAAAAAGTAAAAGAAAATGATAGAAATGTCAAAAAATAAAAGAAAATAAGATTCCCATGTGATGTGTGGTCTAGTTGTTAGCAAAATTTACAAACATGAATTTTCGACTTTTTGCAAAATCTCTCGAAAATTTGTAAAATGGGCATAACTTTTGCTTATGAACTCCGATGAAAAAGTTTTTTATATGAAAAATCATCTACTCGAAAAGTTATATTCGAATTCAATTGGGGAAACCCCGTTGAAGATTTTTAGAATCCTCAAAAACCTAACAGAAAAAGATTTATGGGACTTTCAAGATCTAGAGAGGCAAAAAAATTCAAAAAAAATCAAACTCAGTAATGGCGCACCTGCCCATGGTGCGCCATTACTATCTTCCCGCCTTCAAAATTCAAACTATATCAAAAATATATAAAAAAGCTAGTAATGGCGCACCTGCCTAAGGTGCACCATTACTATCTTCCCGCCTTCAAAATTCAAAATAAAAAAATAAATAAAAAAAGTTAGTAATGGCGCACCTGCCCACGGTGCGCCATTACTATGCCGTATATATGGCTGGGCGGGGTCCTCTCCTCCTTACCTCTTCATTTTTCTCCTCCACTCCACCTCTCCTCCACTCCATCTCCTCCTCTCCTCCACTCCATCTCCCCTCCTCCTCTCCGGCAACCTCCTCCTCCTCCTCCTCTCCGGCGACCTCCTCCTCCCTCCTCCCCTCCCCTCCCCTCATGGTTTCTCCTCCCTCCTCTCCGGTGAGCTCCTTCTCCCTCCTCTCCGGAGATCTC
>NC_057798.1:21325165-21363709 GCF_018294505.1 Triticum aestivum | reverse complement strand
CTCTCCGGTGACCTCCTCCTCCTCCTCTCCGACGATGTAGGCGAGCTCCTCTCCGGTGACCTCCTCCTCCTCCCTCCTCTCCTCCTCACGGTCTCTCATCGGCCCTCCTCTCCGGCGAACTCCTCTCCGGCAAAAGAACGTACACGATCCAAAAACGAGAACAAATTTTGAAAAAATATCGTGCAAAAAAATTAGCAAAAAAAATTAGCAAAAAAGGGCAAAAAAATCACGATCCAGATCCAAATTCAAAATTCAAAAATAGCAATGGCGCACGGTGGGGGTTAGACAGTGCGCCACTACTATTTTCCCGCCTTCAAAATTCAGACAAAAATCAAAAAAAAAATTAAGAAAAGTTACCAGTGGCGCACCTGTAGCAATAGTAATGGCGCACTACAAGGTGCGCCACTGTTACTTACAATACTAATGGCGCACCAGAGGTGCGCCATTAGTATTTGTTACTAGTGGCGTGGTAATAGTGGTGCACCTATAGTGCGCCATTAATAGCCAAAATAGGTGCGCCACTAACAACCTTTTTTCTAGTAGTGATAGATGTGGCATGCCATCATCATCATCATTATCATCATCATCATCACCACCACATACACACTACTACGTGTGCACAAGTGCACGCGCGCACACACCGCCTACTGAAGACCATAGTAGTAGAACTTTAAGATCGATGAAGTCACAATAGGTCTCTCGCTCTGGACGGGAACATCGTCGTTCATCAGAGAATATTATGTCTTAACTAAATACACAAGGTGTCGAACATGGGGTCCGATTCTTGATGATCTAGTGGTACAACTAGCCTTGAAACTATCCAACCACAGGGTGGTTATGGCAATGTGTATCCTTCTAAATGATCGACAACTCGTGTAGATATACTTATTGGGTCCTAAGAAATTCTCTAAGCCGTATGCCCATACTACCTACCATGTCACCTTCCACAACAAATACCCTGTAAATAGCACCAAAGTGATGAAGGTCAGGTTTTCTTTGGCCGTAACTTCGTCAGGTACTCACCCTTTAGAATCCGCCAAATCAAGGGCTCGGCATAAAATCTACCTGTACTGCCTCAATCTATAAAGATGTGTAGAGAGCAAGGGCGCTAAAGCTACACAAGGATGACGCCGCGGTGGCGCCTTGTTCTAATGGTTAATTTCATTTGACTATGGTATGATAATACAATGCATGCTAAGTGAGGTCATACAACTATAAAGATTACATTTCTATAATGAAGACCCATCCAAATAAGTGGTGTAAGTTTTCTTATTCTTTATTAATTAATTAGAAGCATTCCTTTAATTTCTTTAACTCCTTGGATTTTCATGATCTTAGAATTGATGTGCCATCTTGATTATTTACACAATTTCTAAAAATGAGTCATCATATATGTAAGAAGGTAGCTTCTATGCAGGGCCAAGGACTACACACGTACATAAAGGTTTTCTTTGCGGTGAAGGTTATTCCTAACAACATTACGCTTAACTGCATATGAACACTACTCCCTCCCACCGGCATATTGACTAGTCCCACCTACATGTTGTCCTCTTCCTAGCGATCAGCCATCAGGACCACTGCCATGATAAATAGAGGTCACAAGAAACACTTCGTGGGAGACTAGTCTTCTTACTATTATATCAGTTTGATGTCGGCGAACCACATGTGTCATGCGGTGTCACAAGATGCACTTTATTGCAGATGTGGTCTCATCTAATTGTTTGAACAAAATAAGGCATCATACTAGGCATGCGTCTTATTAGATGACCTGATGGGTTAGTCGTTTACTTTTCTTGTTTGCCTTTTAATGGACAGGTAGCAAGTAGTGGTCGAATTAAATTAGAGGTAGTTACGTTTTCTTGCCTCCCACTCAATGGGTTGATTACCCGTGGTCACGAATCATCAGACAAATTGATCCGACAGATCACAAAATCGGATACTTGAATACACACAGGTAATATGTTGATTATTATGTTTTCCAGTTAGAGACGTATTATAATTCATCCAATTTCACTATAAGAAATCACATCATCACCGACGGGCCTCTAGACACCTGTAAGTGATGATGCTCGGCACTCACGGGCCAGCTGTGCGGGTCAGTGATGACCTGCTGAGGCTATGCCGGTAAGTCAACACTGGCATGCATGTCATAAGGGGATGCTATGCTGGCAATTCAACACTGACATGTCATAAGGGGTTTATTATGGCAAGTCAACACACATTCGTTTTTTAAGATTTATTATACAAAAGATTATGTTGGTTGTGTGCATCCTGTGATGCAGAGGCAGGGGTACCTTTTCAAATCTTCTTTTTTACAAAAGATTTTGTATAGGTGTGGTGCAGTAAATCATGTGATACATAGAGATTATAGATTAATGTGCAACTAAAATTAGGCTCCCTATTTGTACAAAATAATAAAAAATCATCTTAGTTATAATACCATTAAAACATAGTATCATAGGACTTATTATGTATCAACAAGTTTGCAAGCTATAAATGAAGTAGCAATTTCTTGTTTTAAGCCAACGCAAAAAAAATAAAATAACCCACTTGTTCGAAAAGAGGACTTAAGTGTTGACATCATGTTGAACTGACCCTCTCGTATCTCCCAGAACCGAAATATGCTAATTTGAGACCATATATGTCCACAGACAGCGCCCGTCACCCCTCAAACGTCCGGGTTCATAGCCCCCTCGCCCCCCCCCTCCAATACAATCCATGCAACATGAAAATATTGCAATGTAGATCAATATATGCACATCATTCATATTGCCGTACATAGCAAGTTCAACATAAAACCGAACATAGATTGTTTGATTGAAAAATATGATCTAGAAATAGATACTGGTAGAAATCACCAATTCCTTGTTGGGGCCTTCCCCCTAGCATCTCCATATCAACGGTAGTACTCGCCGACATAGGGAAGGACACCCTCTGCCTGGAGAGCTACTCGATCTCCTCGATGTTTAGCGGAGTTCAAGGACAGGCGGAGGAGGTCGTCGTCTAAGTCAGCGGGCGAAAGCAGCTGGGGTGCAAATTTGCACGACCCGCAACCGGACCAGCCAGATGCAACATGTGCTGCCCTCTGCCTCGCGCGACGAGCGGCCTGTGCCGCTGAATTTTGTAGCCACCCACCACGACGAGCTCAATGGTGTCTGTAGCAGCACCAAGCACTGTCTGGGAGGAGCGGGGGCTAGAGGTGCCGAGATTCATTAGTCACCCCGCCGCCTGACCGTCAATGGCGTGTAATAAGACTAGCCGGTGCAGAGGGAGCAAATATGAAGCTGCCCCTGCAGCCACGAGGGTTGTTGTGCAGCTCGAGCTCTAGAGCCTATGCACCCGCTACCGGCATGACGCAATGCAGAAAGTGAGCTCCTTGTTGTCGGGGGTGAAGATTGGTTCGTTCTTAGGAACGCGTCTTAGTCGATGGGGTCGGACTCGTTGCCGGATTCGCCGCCGGAGCTGGCCATGATGGCACGGGGATGGAAGCGCAGCTGACTGGAATGTGAGTGGAGCGGTCAACACTACTCTAGGGTTTGGTTTGAGGTGATGATAGCGTGGTATATGTGGGGTCAGACTAGGCCAGCATGGGATGGTCCGACATGGCGGCCGCATCGGGCATCCGTACCACCCCATATCTGCTCCACATATGGGCTGGGTTTGGGGTGTCAAACAATCTGGACGTTTGGGCGGGTCGTGGGGGATCCGACAGGGTGGCCATTTTGCTATGTGATGGTGACCGGGCTGTACGCCTGGACGTCTTAGGGAAGCTTTGAGGGGTCCAACTCTAGATGCCCTAACTCTCTGCTTCTTTGCTTATGTTGTGTACCTAAAAAGGTCATCCCCAATAATTTATTTATCTTAACATGTAAGTACGCCATACCATATAATTAAGAATGGGATAAATCCCACCTCGACATGCAACCATGCATGAGAATAGACCTACCACAACATTGAATTATGCATGGAAAAATGGTTCCCATTCAACTATTCTACTTATATTAAGTAAAAAAAAATAGCAGATATACATAATTAAATATAAGAAGTCATTTGTATTTTAAATTTTGATTCTCATGTTTTTGACCCAAATTTTTATCAACCAATTTCGGCAACAACGCGTGGGTTATTCTCTAGTTTTCTATTGGTCGCAAGTACATTTACCTTCTTTATTTATTTTCTTAAAATTAAAGTTATGGTCATACCTTGGTAGTTAGATTTTTTTGTGTCACAAATTTTATTTGTATCTGTAGAAACCAAGAGCTGATCTGAACAGTTAGAGAAGTGAGGACAATATGTTCCAACACTAACCAGTTGGCCGTGTATAAAAGCCATTGGCAAGGCAAGGAGTACACGCACATCGAGCTTTCATTTGCAGTGAAGTTGTGTAGCTTAAGCAGCCTAACAAAAGAGTTGTCAGCTTAAGGCCTAGGCAACATGACGCTTAAGCTCTTGGCCGAAGTGAGCCCGCAGGAGTTGCTCCAAGCTCTTGCCGAGCTCCAAAACCACATGCTCGGTTACGTCAAATCCATGTCGCTCAGGTGTGTGGTTGATCTAGGCATCCCCGAGGCCATCCATCGCCGCGGCGGCACCGCCACCATCGCCAACATCGAGGCAGACGCAAAGGTACATCCCGGTAAGGTTGCCGACCTCCAGCGCGTGATGGAACTGCTTACCACCTCTGGCATTTTCACCGCCACTGCCGGCGCCGGGGATGGTGACACCGTGGTGTATGGGCTAACCACGGCCTGCCGTTTCCTTGTCGGCTGGTGCAACCTGTCCCCTATGGTTCCCTTTTGCGTCAACCCTCTCGTCGTCTCCTCCTTCTTCAGCATGCCTGAATGGTTCAGGACCGAGCCCGAGGCCACCGGCGCCGCCTCCCTCTTCGAGCTCGCACATGGCTGCTCCCAGTGGGAGATGGTGAGCAAGGACGCCAGGTTCAACGACGTCCTCAACAACTCCATGGCCGCCGATAGCCAGGTCTTCCTCGAGGTCATTATTGTCGACAAGGGCCGCATCTTCCGCGGTCTCAGATCGCTCGTCGATGTAGGTGGTGGCAATGGCGCGGGCACACAAGTGATTGCTAAGGCTTTCCCGCGCATCAAGTGCACAGTCATGGACCTTCCTCACGTTGTCGTTGCCGGGCAGGCCGCCGCCCGTGATGACAACCTGAGTTTCGTCGCCGGTGACATGTTTGAATCCATTCCATCCGCCGATGCTGTCTTACTCAAGGTATATACCCATCCATATCAAGCGCACGGTCTCTTCATCAGTGTCTCACATGTGATTCATTGCACCCTTATTACTCACTCAAAACTGGTCGACAACAGGTGTCACATTTATTTCGATTGTGATCAAGTGTGCAAAAAGGAAATAAACTAAAATGGTATTAGTTCCTCCCTTCACAGTACGCAGTAGTACTTAGATATCCAGGGCCTACTAGCCATAAGAAAAGACACATATACCCATATTTAATGACAGGAATGCATTATACAGCACTCGAAACTCTTATGTTGCCACAATTACCAGTAGATGATGAAAATAATAGAATAACCCCACTTCAAATTTTATCCGTGGACAAAAATTATGTAACTTTATCCATTCTGAGGAAACTGTACAAATATTATGCTCTACCCGAAAACGGTCATGATTGAACAGAAAGATTTGAGGGAAAAAACAAGGGTGAAGACAAAACGAATATCTATGTGTGTGTAAACGCTCATGATTGAACAGAACGATTTGAGGGAGAAAACAACGGTGAAAACAAAACATATATCTATGTGTGTGTGTGTGCACGCGCGCACACACACATACGGTGGCGCTATCGTGAGCGAGCGTGCAGAATGCTTGCCGCTCCGGCCATTCCTCATTAAGCGGGCAGGTCGCGTCTGGAAGGCCTCCTCTCCGCCACTAATTTGTTGAGGGTAATGTTGTGTGCAAGAAAAAGTAACACGTTTAATTTTGTTACCATGCATGGTCACGACATCCCGACTATGAGGTCATTAATGAGTGACAGTAATAGATTAAGTATAGGTGGTAATGGACGTGGATTCTTTACAGTCATCCATGGTTTGATCCCTAATTTCTACATATAGTAACGAATTACTACATGCTCACTAATTGGAAGTAGTAAAAAAATGGATGGGATGGTAATTCTTTATCATGCAGTGTAGTGAGTCATCAATGGTGTGATCCCTAATTGCTACATGTAGTAACGAATTACTACATGAGTCATCAATGGTTTGATCCCTAATTACTACATGATAAAAATTACTACATGCTCACTAATTGGCAGAAGTAAAAAAGATGGATGGGGTAGTAATTCGTTACCATGCAGTGAGTCATTAATGGTTTGACCCCTGACGAAGCGGTGGACTCTGGTCGTAAGTTGTTACGGTAGAAATTTCATGAACGAGCCCGCGGGGTTTGGACGAACGCGCAGGGTTCGGCTAATTAGAGCATCTCCAGCCGTTGGCCCCTCAGGGGGCGCCTAAAATCGCCGTCTGGGGGCGAGCCGACGCTAAAAAAGGGCCTGGGGGCGAGTTGGCCCCCAGTCGTTGGCCCAGGTCCTCCCCCAGACGCGTCTGATTTTTTTTAAAATTCAATAAGTTCAGCGAAGTTCGGTGAAAACAAGTCTAAATTTTGGCAAACTTTGGCATATATTGTTTCGCGACGCGTTTACAAACATAAACTAAAAAAAGAAATCACTGAAAGCGGAGTAGTCGCCTTCGTCGCCGCCATCATCGCCGCCGCCGCCGTCGGCCTTCTCCTCTTTGACGCGGCCGCCCCTGCTGGACCCCTGCCCGGCGTCGCCGTGGCGGACTGGTGGCGGCGGCGGCGGCGCGTCGTCCTCGTCGCTGTCGTCGAGGATGACGACTCCTCCTTCTTCGCGGACCCGGCGGCGCTGCTCGAAGCGCCGCAGGGCGGCGATCTAGCTCTCCCGCTCCATTGGCGGCGAAGTAGTGGGGGCGCGTCGTGGCGTCGGGCAACGGGGGAACGGGCACTCCCCGTTGCTCAGCCTCAACCCCGTCGTCCCGGTGCGCATGTCCGGCGGCGCCGAGATGTTGGCCTCGAACAGGAGCCAAGACTCCTGTTCGTGGAGCGAGCGGCGGCCGAAGCCATTGGCCGCCGCAGAGTCGCCGGGGAAACGTGCGGCCATCGGGATAGTGAGTGATTGGAGTGGGAAGGGCTCGGCGGCGGCGTACGGGGAGAGGGAGGGCTCGGCGGTGGCGCGCTGGAGAGGGAGAGCTCGGCGTCTAGGCTGGTGTGGCCAGTGGCGAGGGAGGCCGGCGGCTTAAATAGGCGGGCACGTGTGTACGCGTGGCGGAAGGGGAGGCATCGCCGCGCTGCCCAGTGACGCGCCGCCCGTGAGGAATCAATGGCAAGGCTGACCGGCGGCGGCAGCCTTGGCATTGATTCCTGCGGAAACTGAGGCGATGAGGGCGACAAAGCGCCCGTCTCGCTGACTCGGCGGTTCCGCGTCTGTTTCGCGCCAAAATCACTTGCCCCGGCGCCCACAGGCGCCCCCAGCGCGCCGGGTTCGGCCTGGGTCTGCCGGCGCTGATTTCGGCCCAGGCCAGCGAAAATCGGGCTCCTGGGGGCGCGACTGGACCGTTTTTTCGGCGCTGACGCGAGAAAAGCACCTCGGGAGGCTGTTCTGGGGGCGCGGCTGGAGATGCTCTTAGCGCCTATACTGACTGGTTCGATCGAGCGGCCGGAGCATACGCTAAGATAAATACGCGTATACGGCTGCGCTATTCTGAGTGTGTGCGCATTTTTAGGTAATCTACGCGCCGACCGCTGCTCCTAATCACTCGCGGGTGTGTGAGTGGCGGAGAAGGAAGATTTTGAGGGTAACGGCATGTGCAAAATAAAGTAACGCGCTTTATTTATTTCTATTACCATGTGTTGCTCTGATATTGCGTCACTACTCATTGCTAGTAATATAGTAAGCACGGATGGTAATGGTCCTAGTTTTCTTACCAGATGTAAAACAGTGGCTACTCATTGCTAGTAATATAGTAAGTCTGAATGTAATGGACCTTGGTTTTTTACCGGCTCTATAATAAGTATGAATGGTAATGGACCTATGTCTTTTACCAGCAGCGAGAGATGAAGGTTTCATCCCTATTCATTGCCAGTAATAGATTAAATGTAGGTAGTAATAGACATAAGTTTTTTTACCGACACTAAGACAACGATGTTACACATAGAGCAGTTTTGGTTGTAAGTGTTATGATTGATTTTTCCCACGTCGCCCGCGCACTTCGACCTGGTTAGCGCGTCGGTCTAATTAAGCGGCCGGAGCGTAGGATTGGGCAGAATACGCGCATGCATTATAAACAATATTTCACATATATACGACCTATTCCTGGGAAACATGCCCTTTGGTCTCTGGCTTGTCAAATGAGTAGTGTAATGGGTTGGATGCATGGGGGAAAACTAGTAATCCATGGAAGATGATATTAACTGGTTTGAAGCTTTGATAGAATAAATTAAGGGACTACAACACAAAAAATACTTTAAATATAATTCATAGGATTACTCCTATAACTTTATAATCACATTTTCATGTAAAAGTAGCACAATAAATCCTTATAATGAAATTAATGTTTCCTTTTTCTTCTTCCACTAAATTGTTTTCTTTTTTTATTCTAAATTGTTTCTATATGTATATCTCCTAGAACATTTTGCATGACTGGGGTCACGACGACTGCGTCAAAATACTTCAACGTTGCAAGGAAGCCATCCCTGCCAGAAATGCTGGAGGAAAGGTGATAATTATAGATATGGTAAGAGGATCTGCAAATGGCGATAGAAAAATCAACGAGATGGAAGCCATACAAAACTCGTTCATGATGTATATCACCGGGGTGGAACAAGATGAAATTGAGTGGAAGAGGATATTTTCTGATGCTGGCTTCAGTGATGATTACAAAATTCTGCCAGTATTGGGTCCCTACTCAGTAATTGAGATCTACCCATGAAAGCTCGGTGAACTATACCATATTAATTGGCATGATAATAAGTTGCACACATACCTGAAGGCCGACACGTTCTACGTATGTGTGCATGAACTGTATGTGTGTTGTCCTTTCTAATATTATTTTAAGTGTAATCGTCTCTAGAAATTGTCACTGTATTTTATGAAATTATATATCATGGTGAGATCGATGATTGGGTTTTATTAGACCAAGCAGGACTACAATCTTTTTACGATATTTTAAAAATTGTTGTTGTTCTGTTTCTATCTTGTTCATAGGAAAATACTAGTGGTTGAAATAGCCACTCCTTTTGTTTCTTTGGAGTACTTCTGCAGAATCATATGATTATTGGACAAACATGGCAACCCGCCACTAAAGAAAAGTAGTCTGTGGCCGGACACCACTGAAGGTCTGCCTGGCAACCCGACAATGGTGGTTTCGTTGAGTAGAACTAACGAGTAAAATAATGTGATAGGTAATGTTTTTCTACTTTCAGAATAAATAATAACTTAAAATAAAAAAATAGTTGGTGAAAGTGTTTTCTTATGCTAAAAACTGCACCGGGGTTGATAGATTCAGCAAGTGTAACTCTCCATAAGAAAAGAAGACGGCAAATAACGTAGTCATGTGAAAAACTGCATCTTAAATATCTCATGCTCATGCTAGATTGTGTGTAATGAGCTGATGTTATATAAGCAGTACGTCCGTAATTCTATATAATGATACCCTCCCCGACTCTATAGCTAATAACCCACTTGTAGATCGAGATACCCTCTGCATCATCCAAGTTCTAATTGTAAGACAAATAATTGCCTTAACCAAGATGACATACTATTGTATTGCATGATTTCATTGGAGGCCCAACACAAATATTTAACCTTAGTGGCAATAATACATTGCAAGACTTTGCCATTTGCAATCATCACGATAGTATACTTACAAGATTAAGGCCAACTCATGCACGCCTTTCCTACTACGAACTACCCACCTAAACTGGCCAACAGAGAAAAAGTAAAGTAATATTAATTCACCATTGGAAAAAATTGTTTGTCTCTAGAATGGCTCACACTACCTTCTAGTCTTATACTGGCAATCATGCATGTCCAACACACATGTAAAGAAATATCAATTCAATATAATATAATATAACTAGCACTAGTACAAACGTAACAATATGATATTAGCTAAGCTTCCGTGGTGGGTCAAACAATGATCCAACACAAAAACACTATTCCGAGGAGGTTGGTCATAAGCCGTCATCTCTCAATTTTGTGGACCAAAATGGAGTGTCTGGGAAAGATAGTTATTAACAGGGATAGTGTCGTGGAATTAACACGTCAGATGTCCTTAGTGTGAAGACTTAGTCGCGAGGCCAACACATCTATGTGGTAGCTTGAGAGGGGTTGAGCGGAATCGAGAGACGCAACACAAGACAAGGGTTTAGACAGCTTCGGGCCCCGGAAAACATCATCCGGTAAAAACCCTACATGCTGTTTGAGGCTAGATCTCATTATCATCACGAGGGAGTCGCCGTAAACCGGCTCTCCTCTAGTTGTGTCTAGCCCTAGAGATTGTTTCTTGTTTGTCCCTCTTTGGGGTGCCCTGCCCCTCCTTATATATGTTGAAGGGGCGGGTTACATGTGGAGTCCAACTCGTACTTTAACTTAAACTATTTTGACTTCCTTTCCTGGGCTTCTCAACGTCTGCCGGTTTAACATTGTCTGCCGGTTTAACATTGTCTGCCGGTTTAACAACACCTGCCGGTTTAACATTCTGTGCCGGTTTAGCATTGTCTGCCGGTTTAACAACACCTGCCGGTGCTACCATCTGTCTCAACTCTGCCGGTTTAACACTTGCCGGTTTACCTTCTGTCTTAGCCATCTGTCTTAACTATCTGCCGGTTTACTATCCGCCGGTTTATCAAGTCCCGGCCGGTTTATGACTCCGGCCGGGCCATACCGCGGGGTATATCCCCGACATTATCCCCCAGTTTAATTTGGATTTATCCATGTTAAACTGATCCTGATCATCCTTAAGTCCTTGTCACTTCCTTCTTCTAGAAAATCCGGTTAAATAGACCAGCTTCATAATCAATTTGCTGATATTGGTTTCTCATAGAAAATATATTGTGAAGAATAACTCCTTTGATTCAGCTCTCAATGCTTAAAAACAATTTTGGTCCTTGAAATACTCATCTGATCTTCAGCCGGTTTAAGAATGTAAAACTTGACCGGTTTACAAATATTGATGGCACCAGATCATAATTGTTTGTTGACATCAGCTTTGAAAATATACCTCTTATATGCTTATGACTTGTAGCCCCCAAGTCTTAAGAAGGTAGCATAGCAACATCTTAAGACTTGCTTCAATATAAATATCACAATCTTGAAGAAATCCAGTTTATTCATCTCAATCACTAGTCAGAACTGAGTATTCCACATATGTAGCCCCCAAGTGCCGGGTCATTTATGCAATAATGAGCAGGGACTTTGTAAATATAATCATGTAGATTTGAGCAATGATGTGTAGCCTCCAAGGGCCGGCTCAGTAAGATAATATTGAGCTGGGACTTTGATATATACTTCAATGAAAATAACATCATATGATGTAACCCCCATCATGGGGCTTGAATTCACGTCCACAAGGTTAAGAGCCTTGTGCTTTACCAACTGAACGGTGGACCCTTCAATATAATGAATAAAAAGCTTTGTACCTTGAATTTGTTTGACAAGAGTAATTGGTAGCCCCCAAGGGCCGGCTCATTATAATGTGATGAGTCGGGTCTTCAATAAGATGAACAAAGAATGACTTTGCATTAGTCCCCAAGTGTCATGGTGCATGCTTGCAGCGACATGAGACTTGCATATTTGATGTAATCTCAACTTAAATAATGTAGCCCCCAAGTGCCGGGTTGTAAGCCTGCAGCAACTCGGGACTATTCCTTCAATTGTAGAATAAAAATCATATCCATTGATAATATGATAGCCATTGCGCTAAAGCGACTTTGAAAACCTTAATCATAATACTGGTTATTAATAACCATAATAGAATTCCAGCCATGTTGGCTATTTGAATAATATACCCAATGATTTATAAGAGCATAATTCCAATGGCGCAATCCAAATATATGCTGGCGACTTATAGTCCAAAGCCAGGCCGGGTCAATAAACACCGGATTATAAGTGATTATGTACTGACAACTTGTAGTTGAAAGTCGAGCCGGGTTAATGAACACCGGGTTAATTTGATGACTGATAGTCATGACGGGTCAATAGACACCGATTCAACATAAAATTTATCAAAAGATAAAAATCTTGACAAAGGCAAATAAAACCGTGTAGTCGAGGCTTTTTGGGGGCTGCCAGGCCCAAATTCGAGGCTTTTTGTGGGCTGTCAGGCTGCTGAGTTGAACCATTTAACAAAGCCTTTTAAGATGGACCTCCAACTAACCAATCACCGTTTTAACTTTGACAAGTGCAGGGTCTCAATGAGAGTAACTGTCAAACGTTCGGAGGGCCGTGCCAGGATGACCTGGATAGGAGTGTCTTACTTGATGAAGGCGGGTTAACCCGGGGTTTTAGGTAAATATACCAGGCTTCCAAGCCGTGGGTCGATACCCGGCTACAAGGGTCCATTCAAACTCCTTGGTATTTGACACAAGGAGCCCCCAAGTAACGTGATGAACTGTGCTCATTGGGTGCCTATGTTTGAGCTGTGCATGGCAACAAACTTTCTTTGGCCCCTTGGGTGTGAAGCTCCCAAGCTTTGTTGTGGCATGATAGCCGGATTACCAAAGTAACCAGAGCTGTGCTCTTATGATAATATTGGCTTGATAGCCGGATCAAGAGGGTAGTAACGCTATGTTCTCTTCGATGAACACACCTATGTTTGAACAGGAAGCCCCCAAGTGATCATATGAAGATGAGCCCATAAGGCAGGATACCCATGTTTGAACCGCGCGTCAGGGTAGCAGGTCCTCTTCGGCAACCTTTAACGTTTTGCAAGAGATAAATTCTTCTTGAACTGGTGGGAGATAAATTTACCTTAAACCAGATATTAAACCAGAATCCTTCTTTCTAAGCCGGATATTTTCTGACGGCCTTTAAATTTGCACCCATATGGCGGTTTAAGGTCCTGCATTTAGATAACTTTGCAAGCCAGAGTAATTGCTCTTTTAAAGAAAGCAATACATAATATAAAAATATACTAGATGAATTTTACCTGATACGCCAGGCCAGTAGTTATCCACCGCGGAGTTGATGATCACCATGGTGAAGCGGAAATCAATCATGGGTGAATCCACCGTAGGAGCAGACAGATGAGTCGGCTGCGATATTATGGGCCGGTGCGGGTGGGCAAGTTGTCCTCCATATTGTAAACCAGTGCGGACGCGTGAACTGGCCGTCTGGTATTTTCTTTTTGTCGAATGAACGCGGACGGTTGCTTTCCTCCCCTATTTATCCTTACATAAGTCAGAGAGGCGACGTCCACGGGCGGCTCAGGAGGCCGTGGTTGACCCATCATCCAAAGCTAGCTAGTAGCGAGTCAGTCAACCTAATTGACCGATTTCAGGTAGCCATACCATTCCTCTTCTTGTAGACAACGCCATAGCCCGGGTTATTTTTACTCTGGCCATCACGTGGTCAGTAACCACTTTTTTCACTGCGGCCTTAGAACCAGAAGATAATACAAAGGCGCTTGAAATTATTTCCCAGCTCATCACTTTATCCCGTGGTCCTCATCCACACATTCTCGCCTAATCTCTTCATCAAGAGTACCAGCACACCATTTTCTCTCTGCATCTCATTGTCCCCCATCTCTCGGTCATGCTGGGCGCGCGCAGAGGCGGAGCAAGGAGCTCGAACACAAGCCTCGGCGGCAACTTGAGGCTGCAGTAGGAGCGCTTCAAACCGGCTCATGCCGACGGCGCTAATACACAGGGCAGACGCAGTGCAAAGGCAGAGGCGAGAGCGAGGAAGCAAGGCCGGGCTGCGGTATAACCCGGCGAGGTAAAGCGGCAGAAGGAAACGACCGGCGCCTCGTGGTGATGGCGGTTCAGAGTTGAGACCACGGCCATCAGTCAAGCCGGCAACATCAGTGAAGGCAGGGCATCGCGGTCACATCTGCGCGAGGCAGCGACGAAGCGGGGGCTGCGGGGCCTCTCGGCCGTGGTGACTTACGGCGACGGAGGAGGCGAATCCAAGGTGCGGCATTGCAGGTCGCAGGGGTGGTTCGGATGCGAGCGCAGGCGCTTGGTGAAGGCGCGTGGCGACTGCACCAGCCGGCGGGTCAGCGGGGCGATTTGAGGATGTGACCCGGCGGCGGGGTAGGGCCGGCCCGAGGTGGCGAATCAGGGCCGACGCCTCGGAAGCGCGTCCGTGATGGTGAAAACGGCTCGAGGCCCTGCCGGTTCGAAGGACAAGACGGACGGCGGGTCGTGGCACGCTCTGGCCGCCCCCTATCAATCCGGCAAGGTCGAGGCACGATATCCGGGTCATATCAGCGCCGGGCCCATCCAAATCCCTGTCGTCTTCTTTACTTTAGCGATGGCGGTTTGTGCCGAGGTGGTGAGCCGGTGAGGCGAGGTGGAGCTTTAGTAGAAGAGCACCGGAGATGTACAGCCGTAGCAGGGACGGCCGGATGCATAGGCAGGAGAGGTGTAGGTGAGCGCGGCGACTTGGCCGAGGCTGTGCTCCAGGAAAATCATGGCCGCGGGAGCGGTGGTTCATGCCGAGGTCGAACAAAGCGGATCGCGGGGTAGCTCTAGGCCTTAGCCGCGCATGGAAGACGCGAAGGGCCGTCCGGCGGCGGTAGCAGCAGCTCGCAGAGTGGCCACGGCGGCGACTCGGAGGGGGTGGCGTCGCAAGGTGGCTGACGGAGGCAGCACCTGAAGCCGGTCTGCGGCTGGTTCACGGCGAAGGAAGGAGAGGATGCAACAACGAGTGGTAGCTCTGGGCCGGTGAAGGGAGGCGAGTTGCAGCGAGCCAGTGGCGGACTAAGGCAACGGACCGGTTTGATGCGCGAGTCCGTGACAGCTTTTCAGCAGAGACGTCGGCTCATGGGCGGCGGCCGACGACTTTGCAGAGCCGGCAGGCGGTTTAGGACCATAGTAGGGCCAGTCTGGTGCTCAGCGGGAACGGCCATGGCCGGTTCTGCGAACAGAGGTGCATGCTGCAACCTGGCGGGGCGAACCGCGCGGGACGGTGCTGGTCAGGGCCATGGCGTCTATGGCGGTTTAAGTGTTGTGAAGGTAGCAGGGCGGCTCATGGCACAGCCGAAGTAGTGAAAGGTGCACTGGTAACCGCGTTGGGAAGGTCCAGCGAGAGGAGGCCTGCGAAGTGTGGTGACTTGACCAAGATCGGTGGTGGCAGCGAGTTCTGTGGTGACTCGGCAGAGGCTGCGGCCACACGGCCGTAGTAGCAAGACCCGCTCGGAGACGGAGGCCCCGATCAGTGCAAGATGGAGGCGGTTTGACGCAAGTACTGCAGCTGTATTTGCCTTGGGCATCAATTAAATATAATAGCTGATGTTTGCGTTGATGTGTGATGACGCAAAGCAATGGTAGCTTCTTGATCTCCAGGAGAGAAAGTAGTACTAATTTATTGAATTGATGCAATATACTCTCCTTGATTAGAGCGTTTTTGAGACGGCGGGGCGGTGGAAATTTGTCTTGACCTCAGATCCTTGTGCCTTTGAGATGTTACTCCTTTGCCCGTTTATTTTTGTATACTCACGTGGACTAGTAGCAAAAACTGCTTTGGGACTTGGAGCTTTCGACTTGAGCATGGAGCAGCAGTGCGACGCACCGAAGCCAAAAAACTTGTCCTTTCCTTTCACGGGATCAACTCCTCGCGCTCTTTCCTTTCAACACCTTATCTTCTAACTGATGCCGACAACTCCTGCTGATATGTTTGTTTTTGTCGCCCTATCCTCAGGGGTGGCAGTAGAAGACACCAAAATACGTAAGCGTTCGGTGCAGCCGATTCGCTTCAATCTCGACGGAAAAAGAAATCTCCGGATTGGATCTTGATACGGACAACTGTTTGCTTATCGGTCTTGGCGACTCCTGTGCGTAGCGGCGGCGATTCGGCGAATCAAACAAAGCAACCGTATTTTGATAACTTTGATACGTGTAGATGAAAACCTCCTTTGCACTTGGCTATCTCGCAGCGATGAAGGAAAAGGGTGATCCGGCCACGGCGGATCGCCTGCTTGCATGCAACGGCGCACACAGATCTTAATTTTCTCAGACCTCCTAGATTATAAATTTTGAAGTTGACACAGATCTTTTCAACCCGGCTCTTCTTCATCCGAAAAATCACGAACTTCTCGATCCCTCGAAGAGATCCCTCCAAGAACTCAACACCACCGTGCGCGAGCCCCATGGTGGGCGCCAACTGTCGTGGAATTAACACGTCAGATGTCCTTAGTGTGAGGACTTAGTCGCGAGGCCAACGCATCTATGTGGTAGCTTGAGAGGGGTTGAGCGGAATCGAGAGACGCAACACAAGACAAGGGTTTAGACAGCTTCAGGCCCCGGGAAACATCATCCGGTAAAAACCCTACATGATGTTTGAGGCTAGATTTCATTATCATCACGAGGGAGTCGCCGTAAACCGGCTCTCCTCTAGTTGTGTCTAGCCCTAGAGATTGTTTCTTGCTTGTCCCTCTTTGGGGTGCCCTGCCCCTCCTTATATATGTTGAAGGGGCGGGTTACATGTGGAGTCCAACTCGGACTTTAACTTGAACTATTTTGACTTCCTTTCCTGGGCTTCTCAACGTCTGCCGGTTTAACATTGTCTGCCGGTTTAACAACACCTGCCGGTTTAACATTGTGTGCCGGTTTAACATTGTTTGCCGGTTTAACAACACCTGCCGGTGCTACCATCTGTCTCAACTCTGCCGGTTTAACACTTGCCGGTTTACCGTCTGTCTTAGCCATCTATCTTAACTGTCTGCCGGTTTACCATCCGCCGGTTTACCAAGTCCCGGCCGGTTTACGACTCCGGCCGGGCCATACCGCGGGGTATATCCCCGACAGATAGTGTGGACCCGTAGTGGTTCAATCCTTTGAGGTCAGCGTTTGCTTGTTGTTTCCATTTTGGAGGGGTTCTTTTTGAAGAATCTTTCTCTTGGCTCATTTGTGGTCAAAAGACGGTGAATGGTGGGTATGTTGCAAGTCTTTGGCTGTGTTGGCTTTATCGATGTCTCGACTAGGTATTGATATTATGTCATTGTAGAGGCTGGTTATAATTGATATTATCTTGATATTAATACATTGCCCTTTGTCAATAAATGTATACAAACTATGCGTATAGCTCTACCATACTAGATGACCCATTACGTCCATGACGCAAGAAGCTAGAATCAAGAATTATATGGTTATTGTAGGTCATTCTAACTGTTATATGCGGGAGTAGCCTAAATTGATAGGAACATAAATAAATATAAGGTTATATGCACTCATACTTATAGTAGTTCAGATAGACAGTCCATAACACTTGTAAGAATTAAGGAAAGACAAACCATTGTGGAGCATTTCACACATGGCACAAAATATTATATCTTATCTTATATTTACTAATTAGACGCACCATACGAGGCTCCACGTTAATTCTAGAGAAACAAGAATAATAACCATAGGATTATTTAATAAATGACTAAGATAAAAAGACATCTATATGCTCTACGTATAACAGTCCAAAGGAGACACGCTACCTCTATAACCAAGGAAAAGCACTAAAAAATACCCCCATGCCAACACGTCTCAATTAGGTTCAGAAAGAAAAACACATCTCCATAAATTGATCGAATTGGCCAAATGTAACTACTTAGCAAGTAGTTCTACGAACAGTCCAAAAGAACCAAATTACCTTTGCCACGGAGAAAAAGCAATAAAAAGTACTCCCATGCCAACACGTCTCCATAGATTGATCGGACTGGTCTAATATTACTACTTAGCAAGTATATTTACCAGCAGTCATACATAGCGAATTTGCATGGATATGTGTATAGGATTCAGCCATAGTATATAATACATGCACACAAGTGATACATGATAGATAAGAGTTTCTTTTTGGCACAAACGATAGAGTTAATTCTGACTAATGCACAATTTTGTTTTAATTTGTACCATAAAAACATAAAAAAATTGGGATACACACTAAAGAAAAAAGTAATTTTTTTGTTGGGAATATTTTTTATTTTTTACTCTCTTTAGGATCTGATAAAATGCATTGTTTTCTCGACTATTTTCTATGGTTTGGTTCGGTCACCAATTAAAAATATATGTGTCATCCAATTGCACAGCTCAGAGAATAAACTAGCACATAATTAAGTTTTGTAACCATTTAATTCATCGTTCAATAAAGAATCAACACTCCAATGAATAAGAATTTCGATATTGACTAAAGAATGTACACTCACAACCATATATAATACTGCATGCCCATGGATAAAGGGTAACGGATTACACTATTTTGAAGGGCAGAACTATATGTTTTAATTATCTCTCAACAAAAACTGAATCCTTATTATCTAAAATTGATAAAGCTAACTGGCACTAAATTTACGGTTGCAAGAAACGTGCCCTTTTACCAAATATTACTCAATTTGTATCTTTCTATTTTCTCAACCATGTATCATTTTTGCCAATAATTTTTTCAACTTAGATTGTTTACAGACTTTTTCGGATTACTACCATGAATTAGGTATTATTTCCTCATTTTGTACTGGACATACATCAAATTTGTGCGCCAGTGATTATGTCTGTGTGTTGATTCATTGGCTAAACAATGTCAACGCCAAGTTGTTCGACTTAAAGTCACTAGCCCGTGCAGGTGCACGGGTTGATGAATAGTACTCCCTCTGTAAACTTTTATAAGAGCGTTTAAATCACTAAAGTAGTGATCTAAACGCTCTTATATTTCTTTACAGAGGGAGTATTTACTAATTGGAAGCACCATACGAGCCTTCACATTAACCCTCAAAGACTATTTTAATATAACCATTAAATCTTAATTGTGCGTGTAGGATTAAATGAGATAGGGGAACTCCACCGAATCATCTTTAGATGTTTGTACGCTTAAAAAGATATCCAATGGGCCCAAGAGTGCAACGTGTTACACCAAAAAAGAAAATGTCCATGCTGTTAAAAGAGAACACGGAAAGAAAAAGAGAAGCAAACGTGCATTACCTCAAACAAAAAAAAAGGAAATGTCTAAACTAATACTCCCTCGGTTCCGTAATGTAATGCATACAGCTTATAAAAAAAGTCAAACCTCACAAACTTTGACCAAGTTTGTGGAGAAAAACATTTACATCTTGAATGCAAAACATATATCATTAGATTCATCAGAAGATGTAGTTTCATATATTATATATTTGGTATTCTAGATATAAATAGTTTTCTCTAGAAACTTGGTCAAAGTTTACAAAGTTTGAGTTTTCAAAAAATCTATATGCACTACATTTTGAAATGGAGGGAGTATCACCTAATAAACTATTGTTTTTTCCGGTAGGCAGCGTACTAGCAAAGTTACCCATGCATACATTTATTACATTGCTAGACTTTGTACGTCACGTATCAACGTCATGGACCAACGTTGTTTAGTTTGCTAAAAGTCTGTGTACAGTATATTTTTGATAGACATGTGTAGAGTGTATTAGTGTGTGGTGCGTATATCCAGGTATGTGAACTGGTATTTCTAACCTAGAAATCACATATCCAAAACCACCTCTGCAATGAGTAGGTGATTCAGAGCCCGCTCCTGCACCTAACCCTATCCCGCTCCCATCCCATTCACTCCAGCGCCTCCGCCCCCCGCCGTCGCCATCGGGGGCGTCGCAGGCAAAGCATGTGTGCTGCAGCGGCGGCGGCGACGTTTCTTCTCAGCCCGCGCTTGGGCCAGACCGGCGGCGGCCCATGATGGCCGGATCTACAGCAGGGTCTGCGGGGCGACGGCATACAACGATAGGTCCAGTGGCGGCGCTTGATCTGCGCCCCGATGGGCTTCAGCGGGCCGCAACCTCGTGTACCATTCCGTCAATGGCTTGTTGTCCCTGGGATCGACCCGCAACTCGAGGACATCGGGGGATGCGCCCCTGGGCGTGGCTGTGGTGGCCACCTCCTCCGCCGGAGACGATCGGCCTGAGGCTGGGTGGTCGGATCTCCAGATCCGGCATCTAGTCCCGGCTGCGAGTTGGGGAGACAGAGTTGCCGGTGAAAACCGAGCCGATGAC
Organism: Triticum aestivum; assembly: GCF_018294505.1. Taxonomy (NCBI): domain Eukaryota; kingdom Viridiplantae; phylum Streptophyta; class Magnoliopsida; order Poales; family Poaceae; genus Triticum; species Triticum aestivum. The sequence continues at coordinate 21,343,487 of NC_057798.1, read as the reverse complement.
GGGCGATGGCGGCGTTTTGCGTCGTTACCTTGATGAAGGCATCGTCATATAACTTCTGTCGTCGACCCACTCATGCTGCTTTGGGGGAAACCCTAAGATCTGTTCATCCAAATCGGATGATGGCGGTACTGCGGTATCGATACTCTCTTGGGAGCATCATTTTTGGAGCAGCGCTGGAAGACAGAGGCAGGAGGTGGAGCGCTAAGTCTTGCATGGAGCTTCGATGGAGATGTCAAGTCATGCCTGACCGACAGGTGCTACACTGTGTCATGCCTGGTCAGCATGTGCTACATACAACTGGTCTTCCAGAGTCTTCGCGTCTAGATGAATGCGCGCAGGACGGTGGCCCCGTTGGGCACTGTGGTGGTGTCGACGGATGTCTGGAATGGCAAGAATGATGCGGATCTCTATCCTGAAGATGGGTTAGCGGTCCGATGATAATGTCGGCTTCTGGCTTCTAAAACGTGTGCGTGTGGCGCACGCTTTAGGTCTGCTGCACCGGATGTTGGTCCCGATACGTGTGGATGGATCGATGACGATGCCGGTTTTAAATATGAGGGTTGAGAGCACTCCACATTATCGAGTTTGTAGGTGTGAGTGGTGAGTTCGGGTGGCTTGATGTATTTTCTAGTCAGACCTTTGTGAAATAAGTAATAAAGATGGTTGTATGCATCGATTGATGCAGAGGCGGGGGTTTAACCTCCTTTTCCAGAAAAAAAACTACCCACACAAATTAAAGGGATACATGAATGTACAAACAAAACCACATATATACTGTCAAATTAGTTTCGGAAACGCACATAGTTTTCTGAAAGTAAAGGAACCTATCCTTTTTTAAAAACCTATGTCGCGAAAATATATTAATAAGCAAACCCATGATTATATTAAAAAAAATCAGAAATCCTAAATTGTTCAGGTGCATCAGGAAACCCACTGTTTTTCGAAAGTGCGGGCTTGTCATTTCTAAGGAATAAGACCACAATAATGCAAGAGTATTTAATTAAGAAAGTACCAAAAATTAATAGTAGCCAAAAGAACAAGAAATGAACACAGTTTTTTTGCCAGATAAAGCTATAGAACATTGGCTAGGCCCTATCAAGGCGCGGAGCTCACCGGCATATGGAACTGATAAGCACTTGGATGGTAGGGGCATTGATCAGTTAGATATCGATGTATGTACCATTGATTGGATGATGTGTGATAGGCATACACTATCGTTGCAGAACAGTTGTTGCACCATGTTTTAATGGGATATTTCACCCGCATGCACGGATACGGAACCATGGAGTGTTCGTGCCAATAGTAACCGGTAGATAGATCATCGATTATATATGTATAATAATGTTAAAAGGAGAACACATCTTCATAAGTATTTTGTCATTGCAAAAAATAGGAGCCGTTAAGTATATATATTGGTGTCACCAATTTTGGTTGTGGCAGAATTCTCTAAAAAAACATTTTAGGAGCAGAAAATAGATATTAAAATAGAAAAATGTTAATCCAAATATTTTGTATTTCTAATTTCTACAAGATTTTATAAAATTATACTTACAAAAACTCTTTACAATATTATAATTCTCTAAAAAAATCCTAGCCCGTGCAGTACCACAGGTCGATGACTAGTCATAATAAACATGAATTCTACTACGCAATAGTCGATAATACTTAATTGATCTATCATGAAAGAAAAGAAAAGAAAAGCCAATACACATAAGCATAAGCTTTAATTTATCAAGAAAAACACATTTATAGCAATTTCTAATTAGCTCAAATTATTGTAGGATATGCTTTGTCTCAGATTCTTTGGCAGTAGTCGCAAGTGAAAGCAGGGGAAAGTAAAAAACTATTGCAGCCTGGACATGTCAATTTGTTGCCATCATAGTCGTCAACAAAATGGTATTCAGACGACCACAGGATTCGATTCGACACATGCATGTTTTGAGCACAACTACAGTCTAGACTGGTTCGCTGCTGAAGACGCTGAATCACACAAAAGAGCAGCACACTACTAATCTATAATACCTAAATAGTTCATCCCCACTATCCTATTTCTCTAAACATGCAAGCTATTCACATCAGCAACCTGCCATGTCAGCAGTTCTCCACCCAACCAACATTGAGACATGCATCTACAGTAGCCTCTCGGTGCAATAGATAATTACCAAAATAAAATGCCTACCAGTAGACTCTGCATGTGAGCATGAAGCATCCATCGCTAGCCAAAAAAGCGGCCCCTTCCTCTTCTGCCTCCCATAACTGACGGGTCAATCAAGGTAGAGACCCACCAAAGGTTGCCCGTATAAAACTAGAGTTCAGGTCATGGCCATCTCTCTCCCTCGATTCAGCTGAGCCCATCGAACCCTTTCTCATATGTACAGTCCGGCGTGACGTTCTAGATCCCATCCCATCTCACTCCCCTCCGGTAGGATCGCCGACTTGGCTCCCCTTGCGATTCCCCGGGGTGCGCTCGGGGTATGTTCCCCCTCTCGGTGTGGTTCCTGAGTCCGTGGCTTGAAGGTCCTCCTGAGCTGCCGATCCGTATTCATGGGCCTCCTCGCGTGCTTCAAACAGGGCGGCGGCAGCCGCTACGATGGAGCAGGAGGTGCGGCCTAGGCCGGGGCCAGTGCGGCAGCGGCGCTCAGGGAAGAACCTGCGGTTGCTGTCTTTGACAGATGCTGGCGATGACAAGGCTGCAAGCCATCACCTGGACGAGGTCAAGTCTGTCACAAATCCACCTCCAACTTCCTCTGTGAGGTCGGCTTCGGCCCCATCGACATGGTATCCATCGACGGCCTCTGCCCCGGCCTCGCCAGCAGCGGTCACCATCAAGTAGCTCGGATTCAACAACAACGACATCCAGTGGCACCACAAGTTGCTGGTACGTCGCCATTGAGAGTCCAGTCATCAACCACAGATCGTTGGTTTTTTCATTGATTTTGTGATGACTAATTGATTCTTTGTTTGGTCGAACAAGCTCAGGTGATGTATCTGCGGATACCGAGCCACCCGCACCTGCCATAATGGTTGCCATTCTCCAGCTGAGCTCCTGCATATTAGTAAGAACTCCTGCCTTTGCATCCGTCACGGGCTTGCGTCAAGGGTCGCAAACTTCCTGAGTACGTCGACAGGTTCTGTACTCTGTTCTTGGGGATTTTCTGTCTTCGGTATTTTGTTCTCATGAAAAAGGTCATACTAACTGTACATAACCGATCGAATCAGCCCTCGCTTGCCTTCCATTTCGGCCGTAACCCATTGACTGATCGAGCCAAAAATATTCCTAGTGCAGTGCGTGCTACATCAGTTTTTCATCTTCCCCACTTAGCTTTTCATTATGGCTTCTGATAAACACAAGTGCATATAGGAATTCAAGTAAATAGCAATGGCAATTATTAACAAGTTACAGATCTTTTCCCTTGGTCTCCCTCCTACCTTGATCGGAAACAGTTCTACACCACAATTAAATCCCTCTATTGAAACTGCTCTATAGGTCCATCGTTTTAGCTTCAGGTTCAATATCTCTTTAAATTGAGCCACGAGGAGGAGGAGCCACCAACGCTGGTGTACAGCGCCCCTGGCTACCAGGAAGCGGTCAGTTTTTCCCGTACACACCTATTTGAGTACAATTTCAAACTGAATTTGTTTTTTGCAAGAATGTGTAACTGCAGGACGCACGTTCATCTTCCCCCAACCTGCACGGCAAATTTGGGCTAGCCATTGTTACAGACCCAGACAGTATAACTACGCTTTTGTGGACCTATATACTTCTCTGCATGTTGTTTCAGGCAAGACATTGTTAGTGATCCATCAAAAAATAAATTACTACCATTTTTGTTCTACACATGTTCCCTATGAAATGGCTTTTCATTGTACGTCCTTGGATTTTTTTATGATTTCCTAATTGTTTGATCGTATGAATGTTTATGGCACATGTAGTTCTTTGTACACAAGCGTAAGCTGCAGATATGGTTGATGGAAGTATGAGGTATGTTCTCCACATTTTCGAATATAGAAAAGTTCTATGGGCATAGCTGAGTGATGTCCTTTTTATTTACAAGACATATACCGCTGAATGATGACTTGTGGCTGTATGCCATTTGTATATTTGGTGCATTTACCTACGATTAGTAATGATATTATTTATTTCTAAATTAGTCTAAAATATATCTTTGCAGGCTATGCATTATGATCCAAATGGGAGATTTGACAAAACCTGATATTTTTCAACAGAGAGGTTTCTTCATCGGTTGTGAAAAGTACAATATTTAACACATGTTTTCTTAGTTGTGTTTTCAACCAACCAATGTATCCTCGAACAGTCTCTATTCCAAAAACTACCGCACTTTCCTGTGAAAAAATAACAATTGTACTGGATGGACAACAATGGGCGTAGGCTGGCATCCTCCTGTTCGTGTGTGTCAAATATGTTCAGAATTGTACAGTCACACGCCATATTAATCTTTTGACCTCCAGAGAGGCAATGTTTGTGAGTATTTATTAGGTCTCCACTCATTGGTACATATTTTGCTAATCGATTCAGACAAAGTCCACTTTTGCTTGAGTTCAATTATATTGTGAGAGGTTATGAAGCCAAACAGGTTGTTATTCTTAATCAATGGGGATTGAAAATCTACTCCCAGGAAAAAACAGTATAATAAGTCTTTTCTTAGTAACTTTAGTGCAAATCATAGAATTCCTGTTGACATTCAAGCATTGGTCATACAATAGGATCAAATGTTGATATCTATACTCTAGCCATGCATCCACAAGACACATTCAACTACCGGTGGAGAAACCGTTTTCTTTGATGTTACATTGTTCACCGTTGAATTTAAAGTGCTGATTTGCGGTTCTATTAAGTTTTCTATGCCACTTCTATTGTCCGCAAAGAGATCCCGCAGCAACGTGCGGGGTATCATCTAGTATGACATATACGCAATACCAAAGGTGACTTCCAAACTTCCAGTAGCCCAAACACATACTTTCCAGGTTCAGCTTACACGGTGCTACTTCACAGATGGCTGCCTGTAACATACCAGAGCAACAACATACACAAAAGACTTGCCCATCCCACGGTGGACCGCAGGATATAGCACTACGAACTATCTACACAACTCGCCCGTCGCACGGCGAACTGCAGGATAGCACTATGAACTATCTACACAACAACTCGCCCATCGCACGGCGAACTGCAGGATAGCATTACGAACTAGTATCAACACAACAACTAGCTGGGTGTTGTGGTAACTACCTATCCACAAGCGTGCCGACATGCTCCCCACCATATATAGACCAAACTCACCGTGGCGCGGCGTTGGAAAGATACGATCTCTCAAGATCGTTCGCTTCTGCCTTGAGTCTTGCGATCTTCACAGCATTGCTCATCTTCCGCGCGATCGCAGACCGCACCATGTTGCGCATGAGATACGCATGCAGTTCGAGACGATGGACGGTCATAGCCAGAGCGCGAACTCGCGTGCCGAGTTCCTGGTCGTAGGTTTCTATGCGAGCAATCTTCTCCTCCAGCTCTTCGACGCAACTATTATTATCTGTGGCGATTAAAGCTTCCACGCGCGATCTCAGGTACGTGACGTCGAAACCATTCTCCTCGAGCAAAGCAAGGCTTTTCATCTTCTGTTCAAGTAGTTCTTTGTCACCCTGAACATCCAGCATGTTTATGCTTTCTGCTAAATTGGCAAAAGAGTGCATCAAACCTAATGCCTTACCTTCGCGGAGCTCTGGACAATACTGCTCGAACCGACGAAAATGTGGCCGCTGTGGCGCTTTCCTGAATATTTCCAGTGCCTCAAGATGTGCCCATACTGGAGAGGTCTTCACAAATGGAAGACGCTGCTGGACTGCCAAGGATCCCACGGTACTCTCATGCATAGCTACAGATTCCGGCGACAATTGTAAGACAGAATCACTTGTTCTGCTTGCAACATACCTGGAGACTCGTGTGCCCTCCACACCATTCTGACTTTGATTCCCATTGCTGGCTAACCCAACCACATTCCCTTGACGGTTCTCCTCATCCATATCTTCAGTTATATTGACCTCCAAATCCCACTCTAATGGCAACAGATTAGGTACAACACCATCTAAAGTAGCTACAGGTATGAGAGACAAGTCCTCGGCTGGAGCAGCATAACAAGTAACACACTCCACCTCAGCTGCCGTGTTGTCCTTGGAGAGCCGGTTGTCGTGCGAATTAGCTTCACAACTCTCTGCTGAAGGCAACAGAGGAACATTGGCATTATCAGCCATAACCAAATACCCCTGACATAATTCTCCACCAGTGTCCTGCCCAACACTAGTTTCACCAACATAGCCTCCTTGCTGAAGATCATCTATTCCACTACCCTCTTGTGAACCTGGAAACGGAAAGTATCATGATACGCCGGCTAGTAACATAACGGAAATGTTGCTGATATTTCTGTGATCAGTACATATTGCTGACTGTTCAGAAATCAGAACACATACCTAATAGTCGGTCCTGTGGGTCAGCTGTTGGTTGTCCAAATGCTCCAAACAACAAAGCCCGCAACTGCCGACTTTCTGGCGTAGATGGTATGATAATCATCTGAGAAGATGATTGTTCCAGATGACAGCTTGGAGCAAGTGAAGATGAACTCAGCTGGTTAAATGCTGCCATTGGTGGCAGTGAAGGAAGTGATAGCTCAGACCGTAATGCCAATACTGCATTTCCTTGATTATAAGTAATTTCATTGTTCTCATTGCAAGTGGACAAAGGAAGAGGAGAAATTTCTCCTGATATCACATCTTTATTCTTCAACTTTTTGTCACGACGAGAATCAGCTTCATTACCGGTTTTATCAGAGTCATCATATAAGGCAGAAACTAGCCTTTTTCGAGAAGTTAATCGAGGTTCATTAGAAGATTCTTGAAATGGATGCACCTCATGGACATAAGTTTGGTGTGAAAGCTAACACATAGGAAAAAATAACACATCAGTACACCATAAAGATTTGAGGCAACATTGGATAACATCATTGATGTTTGGAACGTAGAGTAGGGGTAATATTCCAATTATGAATTAACATGCATATTCCTAATTCATTTGCAGAAGCTTCTGTTTTCAAGTGCGTATTTGTTTTCCTACGTACACATACAAGATGAATATATGGCCATCATAACAGGACTAAGTCTATCACAGTTTACTGGGCCCAAAGAATTGAAGAACAAACAGATGGAAAGTGTCGTTAGCCCTGATGCGAATGATGCACAATCAAGGTGTATAAAATGAGTAGCATGCTGCATGTACTATGGTAAGGTTGTCAATTTTTTTTTAAATCTGAAAGACTAAAATTAAGTATAATATACTTGTTGCAATCAACAAAAAAACACCAAAAAAGAATGACAGAAGACAAAACATGGATTATGCAGTAATTGTACCTCTTTCACGAAGCGTACCCATTTTTTACCGTCCCAGTCAAATCGTGACCTTAGTTGCGTATTTTCAACCGTCAAAATATCTACAGGTTCGTCCTCCATGTCTGTCTTGTGATTCTTCAATTTCACCACATACTTCTTGTTGATTCCACTACCTAAAACCTTAACAATAAGACCAGGCCACCAGCTACCTTCATGGTGGACCTCAACATGAGAAGGAGGAGAAAATCTGTACTTGGAGTCCATACGGGTGATGGCGCGTGCTGGCCGAATATCTTGACAATCGACAATCTCAGTGGCCAATTCCCCGTCATTTTCAATATGCATATACTGTACTAGAAAATTTGTAGCACCAATCACTTTAAGAACAGTAGCTGGACTCCAGGATTCACCGAAGGATTTTCCACTCACTTCAACTTGGTTTCCCTCAGCGAACAAAGGACTTCCATTGTCCTGCACGCAACAAGAGAATCAGAAATAACAAAAGAGATAACTGCGCGTGCAGATTAGTCACTGAAAGTTGAAAACTGTTATCCATTTTAAATGATCCACCCACATCCTTTTAATTTGAAGTTAGCGGCACATGTTAATACACCCTCGGAAAATATTTATATTTATCTCAAGGCTGCATATTACCATAGTGTGCATATACTTGGCTCTATAGCCCAGTAAACGTCAAACAATCATCATTAATTTTCGAGAAACATCTAGGAGCAGTGGTAATATTTCAGTATTTGTTATCACTTAGCTGGTATCTGGTAATGGCTGGTCTGACTAAGTGCAGAGAGCACAGCCCAAAATTGGAATGTGTGGCCTGAAATTAGTAACTTCAAGAAGGTACACTAATTCAGATGATAAAGACAGAAGAAAATAACCTCAACTGAGAAACTGCACAAGCACAACACTAGCTGTTTTAAATGGAAACATAATTTCAATATGAGTGCGATTAGTTTGAAAATCTACAATGTATTTGATTTCACTCCGTGTCCACGAAAGGAAAAACAATTAACTGTGTTCATGGCCCTTGTACACTTCTTAGACTTGAGCCAGCGCCCGACAGGCCCGGGAAGTGTACAGCTAAGTCATTTTTTCCTAACTGATCTTTTCTACTTACCGTTTCTTGCATGAATTATAGCTAATTTACAAGAAAAAAAGCTAGTTGCCATGAATTGTCTGAAGAAAATGTAACCTAATTAACTTCCAAAGTTTGGGAAAATAGAGATTTTAAAATTTATCTATGATTCTTCCAAAAAGTTCAGATAATTGACAAAAACGGAATATATCCATGGTCTAAAACTGATAAAGAACATGCTACATGCAACAAATCCATTTGGGGACAGACGCACAGGACACTCCAAGGACCTGAAATAGCACTGAAAGAAACCATCTGAATGCAACCCAAAGTAGTGCTATGTGAATTATGAAATAGCACTACAGTGAAATGTTCTTATCCATAATGGAAAAACTAATTAATTGATTACATAAACCATCTGAATGCCACCAAAAGTACTACTAGTACTATGAAAATTATGAACAGAGGCCAGAGGGAGTCACCCCACTTACCACCTCTGCAGCCGGGACCCACCGGCCGTCCTCGAACACGCGCTGCGGCCGCAGATCCGCCTCCCCGAACTCCAGCGTCTCCCGCGAGGTGGGGAATGTGACCCTGTAGCACGCCCTAGGCTGCCGGCGATCTCCGGCCATCACTGGCGGCGGGACGACGGCGAAGACCACGCCGGCCCACCACCCGTCGTTGTGGAACGCCTCCACCATCTCGTGGACCGCGAACTCCCTCCCAGCCTCGTGCGGTGGCGGACGCGGCCGCACGTTGGCGGCGGACGCAGTCTCAATGAGCGGCCCGTCGTCCCCGTCGTCGGCCAGGAGCGTGGTGTAGGCCACCGTGTAGCGCCTGCGGCCGCCGCCGGAGAGCAGGTGGCCGGCGACGGTGGCCTCGTAGAAGGAGCCGGCGAAGCCCGGGTCGTCGCTGCGCACCTCCACCTCCGCGCCGACCGGCAGAAGTATGAACTCGTCGTCCTCCTCCGACTCATCGTCCACCTCCACGCCGACCGGCAGCAGGAGCTCCTCGTCCGACGATGAGGAGTCGGAGGGGATCGGGGGGGGCGCCTCCTGGCACGGCCGCGGGCCATGGGAGCTGGCTGCTTTGGCGCTCGTGGATTCCTCGGAGTGTGAGGGGGAAGCTAGCGATGTGGGAGGGTGGCGGAGGCAGCGATGTGGGATGGCTGCGCCGGGTGGTGTGGTGTGGTGCGAGAGCGACCCACTTCCGAGGCGGGGCGGGGGTGGTAGTGGTGGACAGCACGGCAATAGTTGACGCGTGGCGGGACAACAGAGACCAGAAACTGGCAGAGGTTGTGCGTGTGGTTAATGTCACCGCTCCCCTGTTTCATCAATTATACTCCTTCTTTAGAGCATGGTTAAGAGCAAGTACAATAGGTCAATAGCGTCTAGTCAGCCGGCTGCAAGCCATTACACGTCAGAAAAAATCTAGCTGGAGGGAAGAGAAGACAGGAGAGAGAAGGGAGCGGGCGATTCACTCGTCGCCCGGCTACAGCGCAGTACTCAAGAGAAAGAACTGCATGCATGGGTTAAAAGCTGCCGCTCCTTCCTTCCCTCCAATCAGTTGTGTCTTCCTCTTTCTCGTGCATGCAAACAATAAATGCTATAGCCAATGCCTATAGCCAGCTTTACTGTATGTGATTTCTTTTAGGAAGGCTAAGAGTGACATGGCAACAGTATAGAGCCGGTAGCCGGCTCTACTATTAACCATGCTCTAATAGTACGGCTAGCTAATGGCTACATGACGTTGCCATGTCATTTATAGCTAATCTTAGAGTAAGTACAATAATGGTCTATAAGCCCGCTTATATGACACTTTTGCCTAGTGAAGGAGAATAGAAATATAATATTTTAACTCTTACGGCCTGCTTACTTACGTAGGATTATTGTACTTGCTCCTAGGAGTACTAGCCAACAACACAAAGGTCAGCATCAGGGACGGGGAGAAGGCAACTTTCTAGTCCTGCAACTGGTCGGGTGATCAGGCCCTGAGATACATCTATCCCACCCTCTTCGCAAGATCTAGGAACAAGGGCAGGTCGGTAGCAGAGGCGCTAAGAAACGACGATTCGGGATCTCAGGCATGGTGACATTGGTGTCATCGCGTCTGAGTTCCTTGATCTCTAGAGAAGGCTGCAGAGGCACGCATGCATAATTCAAGAGGGAGTACAGGACAACATTCGGTGGACCGCTACAGGCAATGGGGTGTACTCCACCAGCTCGGCCTATGCGATTCAGTTCCAAGACCCACTGGATAGCAGGTACAGATCGACAATTTGGAAGCCATGGGCGCCGGCAAAGATGAAGATCTTTTTCTGGCTACTTCAACATAACCGTCTGTGGTGCAACGATCGGCTTCAGCGGCGTGGATGGTCAAACGGATACTTCTGCCAATTCCGTTTGCGCTATCTGGAGACTTCAGAACATCTGTTCTGGTCCTGCCCCTGCTCCCAGAAGATCTGGGCAACGACATCACATTGGCGCGGTTGCCAAGCCCTCAACCTAGCTTGTTGGGCGGCGACGCCTTCAAGCTCAGTCATGATAAATATGATCACACATAAGGCGCAGCCAGGGAGCGAGAGGCAAGCCATCCGATTAATGATTATCCTGGTATGTTGGGAGATTTGGCAAGAAAGGAACAACTGCACTTTTCGCAGCAAGGAAGCAAGCCCAGCAGATGTCATTGCCAAAATCCAGGCCACCATTGAACTCTGACGCTGAGTGGGAGCAAAGCACTTCGAGCGCCCCTTCGGGGAAAGCGATGCGAGAGGATAGACCTACACGATGAACCGGGCCGTCTTTTTCTCCTCCTTTTTGTGTAATCTTTCATCCACCGATCACTTGATCAACCATGTTTTCCGCTCTCTCCTTCTAAATCAATGAAATGCCAGCACGATCTGGATCTTTCAAAAAAAAAAAGATACTCGTACCATTAGTTCAGTGTTCGCGACGTGTTGGTCTTTACCAACCTTTTTTTTCAAAACTTTATCATACTTTTTACATCTACACAATACCCACATATAAGTCGCGCGAATTTAGAATTGGGTTCATCCATCCTAGGCAGGCATGCCGGCGATCTACTTTAGGGGTGGGGAGGGGGAGGGGGGACAGGCTCGCCCGCGATCTAACTTAGGTGTGTGGGAGCGCTGCAATTTACCCAGGAAAAAATTACCTCACTAGGGTGAGAGGGATGGCCATGGGTGGCGGGTGAGGGGAGGCCTGTGTGGCTAAGATGGCGTGGGAGCGCTGCCGGCCGTAAGCGGCGCAGTTCGACGGAACGTGGGGGTAGTTTCAGGGAAGAACATGAATAGGATATGGGGCATTATGTTGAAGAAAACAATCTGGCCGTTCATTTTGCATCCGGCGGCAAAGACAGGAATATCCGCATGATATACAGTAATGTGCATGATCTATAGTAATGCACTGTATAACATGCATTCTAGAACTAAATTTACAAAATTATCAATCCACACTAAGCATATCAATCAATGGATTACTCACCCTAAAATTTATCATTTCTACAACATATATTGGTCCAACGAGGCGAGGCCGTTCCTACAGAATCCCTATAACTTAACATGTAAATCCATGGATTCCACCCTTAGCATATCACCCTAGACTATATATCAATCAATCAATCTATTATAACAACACAACAAATTTGGTGCGGCTGGCGACGAGGAAGGCCGGCCGGATGCAATGGAGCGAAGCGTGAGGGGAAGGAGAGGTAGGGATCGAACCTTTTGTGCCAATGAGCGGCGATCTCTGATGGTGGCGACAACGGGGTAGCCTTCTTCGGCAAGGTCCAGCAGCAGCGGCTAGTCTTGGGAGGCAGACGGGTTGAGTGGAGATAGACAAAGTATGCGCTAGGTTTCCACCTAAGTAAAAAAAAGGCCGAGGTAGTGGCATCGGACTAAGCCCACGCCACAAATATTGGGGCCCAAAAACGAGAAACAAATATTCGGGCCTGAAAACGAGAAACAGTGACCAAAAATAGACCAATAGCGTGTCTTTAGCCCACGCTGTAAGTAACCAGTGGCGTGTCGAGTCTTTGACACACCACCAATAAATCGAGTGTTCTTTTTTTGCCGAGCACATTTTACCAGGAGCAACTGCCGGTGTGTGCTGTGTCCTGCTGCCTGCCGAGAGCCACACTCGGCTTACATGTCTTTTACCGTGATCCCGTGTTCCGGTACTCGGCAAACAACAAAGAATTCGGTAACGATGATTTTTCCAGTAGTGGTAATGCCATAGTGGCGACGTACGTTTTCTTGCCCACACCACTAGTATTTGGAAAAGATAGTGATGACGTGAATTGAATGTGCCGCACCGTAATTAAGATGTGTGTAAACATTTGTGCACTAGCTAGTGCCTGTTACCTGCTTTGCATTTTCCCACGTTAGGTTACCGGGGCGTGTACATGTCTATTTATGTCGTTCGGCATGTATCATGTCGTTCGGGACCTTGTTTCCATTCTACCTAAGTATTCACGTGCAGTCCTTGCAGGTTCTTAGACATGTAACATGACGGAACCCATCACAAAACATGCTTAATAATTTCAACGAGGACTGAAGAGGGTTCTTCCTAAATCACATCCTGGAATATGACCTTTGCGATGTGGCTATCAACTGTTTCAGGTGAGCAATGAGCCGAGTAATAGAAGCTTTTCACCACGTTGAGAAATGTCTGTCTGGTCTCTCTGTTGATGCCATGGCAACCCTGATGAACACGCCAAGATAGTTCTTGCATCTCCAAATGCACTTGCCGGTGTAAGCCCTCTGTGTTCTCCATACTTGCCCCATTCTGTTTTCCCCCCATTAAACATTTTGGTTATAGTTTCACAGATGGATATATGGATGCAATGCATGTACACACGCACCTGAGCAAGACCTATTGTGGCAAGCTTGTGGCAGATGGAAGAGGTGAGCTGCTCCAGCTGGGAATAATCCCAACGGTTCAGTTTCTGCTCGGTTGAAGCAATCCTTCCTGAGACGATCTCGATGGTGCGAACGAACAACAGTGATGTATCTCATCAACGGATCCATGGCTCTCCTTTGCAGTCCATGCCACGAGCCACTGCTTCCACTGTAATTACCAAAGAAAATAGAGATTTGGCCGTTTCATATCTGGTAAAAGTTCAATATCATATCAACAACTATATCTACGTGTAATGATTTGTTCAATTTTACAGCTTCACGAAGACCGCCAAAAGCATCGTCAAATGAAACAAGGTTGATAAGTTCTTCAAGATTCTCTGTTGAATAGCATGGACCCCTGCAATGAATTGCACACACATTTTGCATCGATCATCACTAAAAGAAGATTCCGGAGAGGGAAAACTGTGAGGCTGCAAGCTGCATACATACCCAATGTGTCGAAAGTGAGCTGTAACCGCCTCAGCAAGCACAGCCACACGAGCCCATACTAGACGCTCTGCTGCTCGGCTAGGTTCAAAGATATTTGCTGAAGCTAAGAAGTAAGCCGTGAGCGCGCTCTTTGGAGTCCCACCATACCTCTGCAGATGGTTCCTGAAATACCACCTGTGCATACTCGATCTCATTTAAGAATATAGCAGTCTTTACTAGCTTATTGATTGCACTTGGAATAGAGGGGTAGAGAAAATAGACCGTGACTTACTTTCTGAGGCCATTCCACTCAAGTCGGGAGAGTCTTTGATATTCTCTGAAATCAGCTTTTGCCATTTTAAGGTACATGTCGTTGCTCACAAGATTCAGAGCTCACAAGATTCATTCTGAAATGGTATGGGTCAGAACTAAGGGTGTGATAAATATTTGGCAACCAGAAATTTCTATTTTTTTTAATAAAAGGCGCTTTATTGACTTAAATTGATGCATCAATCGATACAAAACCAATGAACGGACACACATCCGGCATCTGCATCACTAGGAACTGTAATTTTTTCTAGTATAGTAGCAACTAAGAATAGGTCTAGTGTCACGTGTAAGATGAGTACTACACAGGATGGTTACTAACTGTGGGTCCTCACTAGCAAACCGAGAGTAACTCAGACGTTAGGTTCCTTTTGGTGGAAGCAACCCACCAGGGTTCACGTTCTAAACTTGGCATTGCTGGCTGCATATTCCTAGATTTATCTCAGGCCTGCAGCGATGTGTGTTCAATGGAGGAGATGATCTGTCAACTATGGCAACTTCATTAATCTCAAGATGATATGCCCGCTCAGTGGAGGTGCTCATAAAGATAGGGTGTGCATACATGCATTTATAAGGAATGAATATATGTGCATATATATGAGCGTCCATGTCTATAGTACATATGAGTGTCTGCGTCTACTGTGTTAAAACGCCCAGGTGAATCCTCATTCCTCAATTAGTACATGACGAGCTGTCTAGTCTACAAGATGCTCATGATACAATTATTTTTGTAGAACATGACTTGGCTAAAGCCATCAATATGAAGCGAATTCTTAGCGTGTTTGACCAGCTCTCTGGGTTAAATAGTAACTTCCATAAGAATGCTGGATGTATAGCTACTAAGCGAAGATGCCATAAAATATTGTTAGGCCATGCGCAAGTGGACGTCTCATCCCACGCCGCCCCTGCGTGCCACGCGGAAGAATTCTAAATCAAGGCCGCCAACCCTCATCTCCCTTCTCCCCCGTCACCATCGTCACATGGCTCGGCTGGGCGAAGCTCGACCAGAGCCGGCAGTGGCAGGGCATCCCTGTCCCTTCGCAGGCAGGGGCCAGCACAGGGCGGCTCCTTCTCGCATGGGCGCGGCGCGGGCGTGCATTGGCTTGCATGCACCGTGACAGTGTGTCGACAGGCGTGGTGATGGGTGGTTTGTGACGGCGAGATGGCTCCGGCCAGATCTGGCGGACGGCAGCCTCTCACTGCAAGGGTTGTGGGCGACGTATGTCGGCATTGACGGGCTGCAGGTGGTGGCGACGGATCCATGGCACGCGCCCCCAGATCTTCTTCCAGCTGGCACGACACCTTGGGTTGGGTTGGGTTGGACAGATCTGGGTCACTTGCCTTGATTTGTCTAGCCCGATGCGGTCCTTCCTCCTACGTTGGTGGGTTTCTCTGACCTGTGCCTATGCCCTGGTTCGCGGGACGGATCTGCCGTTGCAGATGATGTAGCGAGTTCTACAGCCGTTGCTAACTTCCTTTGAGGGCATCGTCAAGGTGGTGGTCCTGTGGAGCTCTGAGGGAATCCTTAAGTTTGGCTTGCCGGACTGGACAATGGTGGCGTGTGGTGTCGCTTACCTCCTTAGTGGCACTGTTTTGGAGCTTCGGCCCCTGGGAGATCAGAGGTGTGGTAGCGTTAGACCATCACGTGGACTCGGATGGAAGATGCATCTGCTTCGGGGGGAAACCCTTGATCTTGGTGTTTCGGATCAAGCAATGGGGGTGTCTGGAGCCGCTCACCCTCATGAGGGCAACTTTCTTGGAGCAAGTGTTGGCTAAAGGGGTCTGGAGGGCGGGGCGATGTTTGCGTCGATGACAGTTGGACCTGTCAAGGTCAACGCGTTGATCCGCGGAAGATGGCGAAGGCAGATTCTAGAGCGTGCACGTGCGTTGCGCGCTTAGGGTTTGCTAAGCTAGTTGGTGCTCTCGGCTGGCCGTGAGCGGCTTGGCAAGGCAATCAAATTAGATGGTGTGATGTCAAGGCACGTCACCAAGCTTTAGATGTAGCGATAGAGGTTGTCAAGAAGGTGGCTTTGGGTTAGATCCATGTATTTGTTTCGTCTGACACTATTAAATAATATAATAAATATGGTTGTGTGCATCCTTGGATGCACATGCCGGAGATTTCAACCTTCTTTTCAAAAGAAAAACCTTGGATGGAATTTGGGAGTCTCTCTTTAAGCATTTGGAGCGAAATACTCACGATTGTGAAAGCCAAACTAATACTCCCACCTTTGGAAGGGCCTTACGAATTTGAAGGATACTTTTGTTTCATGTGTATCTTTTAATGTGGTGCATGAGGGATCAATTAGATTCCGATAAAATGGGTAGATTGGACACATCTCTCTTAAGCTGCCTGTAACATCATTATCATGCATATTTTATTAGTATATGATACTATCTTCATCATGCATAGTATCATGTGTTAGTATTTTGATGACCTCATTTATTGTCATGCATATAAATAGCAGCACATCATTTATTATGATATGATACTCAACCCTCCTTTTCTTCATTTAGTCTATGCCACCTCAGCAAAATTGGCTAGTAGACATACATGAACGGGTCCATGTGTGTGTGTGTATGTGTGTGTGTGTGTGCGCGTGTGTGTGTGTGTGCGCGCGCGTGTGTGTGAGAGAGGGGGAGGGTGTTAAATCTCTAAGGTATTTTTATTTTGGTTGGGACGACAACATTGTTTTTGTCTATCTGACTATGTAAAAATGACGGTGTTTTTGACTGAGGTTATGGAGATGCAACTATCGTGTACCAATTGGCGGCGGTTATGCACAGTATTACATAACATGCATCACAGTGAGCCGGTTGAGGTTAGCGTGAAGAAGCTACCACTGAGTTGATATCCTTGTTTGGATGGCGTGCAAGTGATAGGCCATTGAGTGTTTAGAGTGGTCTTGTTTGGCATGTTAATCTTAGTTGGTCCATATGTTATTATCATTTCTTCTTTTGGCCAGATCAAACTCGGATCTCTTTGTAATAAACAATGTAATAAGGTTGGTCTTATGATGCAGAGTATGGTAGTGATAGAAGTTTCATTATTAATTATTTTTACCTGTAGAGGACCTTAGCAATTCAGACATCTGTGTTGCCTCCGTACTGATCCAGATACATCCTTGTTTCAATTCGTGACAAACTTGCTTTCCAGGGAAAGTTCAGTGTGTACTCGACCTGAATTTACAGGAGGAATGGCTCATCAATCTGTTGTGAATTAAGGGCATTAAATAGTAGCCCGATTGATGCATACATATATATAATTAACTGGAATTTGTTGGAACATACTACCTCGCCCAGCAGGTCCTTGGTAATGATCCACTTGTCGTGCAGTTTGTTGGAGGCTTGTCTCTCTCGGAGGAATGCACGACAATAGCGCCCGGCCCGTGCCAGGACGTCGTCGTCACCAGGGAACATGAACTGCGAAGCACGGTAAGTGTTGTACATCAGGGTGACAGATGCGTGGTTGGTCTCCATGGGGAAACAGAAGAAATTGCCATCCTTGGTCTCAAAGTGCTTAAACACGGCTACATTGTAGATCGATGTGCGTTAGTCTGTCAAACTCGATCCAGCATAACATATATAGTAGCCATGCATGCCAAAGCGCTACTACTTATTAGTTACATGGAGTGACATCGTAGCCATGCTGACGGAGGAGACGGAAACCCATGGACGTATCATCAATATCCACGACTTGACAGTACGCGTTATGAGCTAGTCCCTTCTGAGTCCAGCGCCTGTTCAAAGTGTATACATTCCTCTCAATCTGGTCTACTGGTCTTAAAGAAAAAACACTACTCTGGTAGCACTACCGGACTCGCTGTCTATGCCTACGGCCACGGGCCGTCGGCATAGGCCCCTAGGCCGTCGATATAGACCTATGCCGACGGCAGCCGTCGGCATAGAGCCGTCAGTCTAGATTACGTCAGCGTACTCCTGTCAGACCGTCGGCATAATAATGCCGTCGGCATAGGGGTCTATGCCGACGGCCCTGGCGCAGCCGTCGGCATAGTTTAGCCGTCGGCGTAGTTTTCCGTCTGACGGCAACGCACGGCGCCGTCAAACTGCTGGCAGGCCAGGAGGCGACACGTGGCAGGGCTATGCCTACGGCAAAGCCGTCGGCATAGGTTTAATCTATGCCGTCGGCTTTGCCGTAGGCATAG
>NC_057798.1:21312501-21324659 GCF_018294505.1 Triticum aestivum | reverse complement strand
GAACATAAGAGTAGTGCAAGACATGAAACATCATAAAAGTTGAAACATGAAAGACATGGCACAACGGCCGCATACACGGAATCATCATCGACATCAAGCACCACCGAGTCCACCTCCTCCAAAACCACCACCACCACCGAGTCCACCTCCTCCAAAACCACCACCACCACCGAGTCCACCTCCGCCAAAACCACCACCAAGTCCACCTCCGCCAAAACCGCCACCGCCAAGTCCTCCTCCGCCAAAACCGCCACCGCGACCACCATCACTCTGCCAGATCGGAGTGACTGGGGTCGACGTAGCAGGAGTCGAGCCACCGGTCCCCTACATGTTTGAAAGAAGATTCTAACGGTAAATATGACATGATAGTGTTGAATGAACGAGAACTAGTTTGTCATTAGTTAGGAAAATTTACTAACCGGAGTATCACCGCCTAGTGCCAGCCATTCCTCGAACGTTGGAATGTGTGGGGCGTCTCCCGCAGGTGGTGGTGGGGGGCCAACTTGTGGTGGCTCCGTGCGGTTAGTCCAAGACGCCAACATAGCCTGGATGTTAGTTAAACAAGTCCACTTAGAAACAACCCGTGATCAACAAAGTTAGAAGGAATGAAAGTGCAAATTTGAGCTTGGTTTAAGAGGGCAAAACTAACCGCCATCACTTGACGGCTGTAATCATCATTTGCCTTCACTCGTTGCAAGTACTCCCTCACCTCAATATGCCTATGCTCGAGAAAGGTCTGATATGCCTACAAAATTGAGGTTGTTTCTAAGTGGGCAGTGATGAAAATAAACTAAGAAAGATAGAGACAAAGAAGATAAGGGGAAGTACTTACAGCACGTTGGCGGACTAAGGGAGGCTGCGAACGCCCCGTACTCTCTAACGGGCTCGGGTTGGTAGCTCGAAGCCGTGTGTACGAGATCGACGGAGTGACCAAGCCATCGAAACACGGATACCGGCCATGGGACTTACCCTGGATGGCCACCACCGCCGTGTCGTCGATCTGAGACTGGGCAACCTCAGGAACGGGAACATCCGGATGCAACTTCTGATAGTTCTGAGTGTAAGACTGCAGGTGTTTCTCGGTGTTGCCGTAGTACTGGCTCTCGCCCTCCTTGCGATCACTCCGCTCGCGGGCCAGCTTCCACGACTCCATGTCTGAGAGCGGCCTCTGCAACTTGTCCTCTTGCAACGTCAAACAGAAGTTAGCCATACATAAGAACATGACGGTAAAGAAGAACCAAAATGCATCTTTCATATAGATATACCTTCATGGCCTTGAAGCCCCAGTGGTTCCTGTTTCCTTGGCCGTGTGTCCCGTCTTTTCCACGGTTAGCCCGGGCCTTGACGCTCTTGGCAACAAACTCTAGATCGTCACCGACCCACCTATCCACCAAACACGCCCATCCGTCATGCCTTCCATAGCACCAACGAGGAACAACCTATGTAAATTTTGGAAGCATGACATGTGAGCACGAAACATATAGTTGACTCCTTGAAACAATGAAAAGTCAGTAATAGTTACCATCATGAACTGCTCCCTTCTCATGGTAATTTTTTGCCTCTGTGCTTGAGTTTTGGTCATCTTTTGTTGCAGGTAGATGTGGTAGTACTGTGAGACGGCAACCCAACGCACCTCGTACTGCAACTGACGAGCTTTCTTCTTTGTAGACGCAAGTAAGACCACGTCGGCTCTGGCCTTGTGCTCATCAAGAACTCTATAGAGTTGCGGCAATCATGCATAAACCAGAAGCAAACAAGGCATGATTTGAGTGATTCAATGATAAACTATGAACGAAACTAAAGACAAGTGATTCAAAAGGGAACTTACCCAAAATTTGGTGATCACGGCCTTAGCGGCCGTCCCGTACTCCGCGTTGCTGCAAGCCTCGTAGTGGGCCCAGCTTGTGGCCAAAACACGCAGCTGTGGGTCCCTGTCTGGCCGCGGGCAGAATAGGCCAGGCCAAAACTGCTTCAACAGGACAGTGAGAAGGCCGTTCGGTTTACGGCCCTTTCCGTGAAGGGTCCAGTTACTGCAAAAGAATCAAAGGGTTGCCATGTGTACAATAAAAAAATGTTGTCATGTGTTGAAAGTATGATTGAGATGCACTTACTCTGTCCCCGCAGGTTCAATGAGCCACTTGTGCGCCTCGATAGAAGGTGGTGTAGGTACTTCGGCATTACCACGCAGCCACCCCTGCGGAGCACCCGGTGGCAAGTCACCCCACAACTCGGGGTCAACCTCCCCTCCACCCTCCTCGCCCTCCTCGGCCTCCTCCTCCTCGGCCTCCTCCTCCTCGACATCAGTAATATACTCCTCCTCCTCAGACTCAGAAGCTGCATCAGCATAGGAGGGCATCGAAGAAGACCCTCCTATTTCGGACACGGCCCGGAGTTTTTTGGCCCGGTTGCCTCTCCCCCCACCTCCTCGTCCTCTAGGGGCTCTCCCCCCACCCCTCCTCCTCTAGGGTCTCCTCCCCCGACCCCTCCACCTCCCTGTGAGGTGCCATCCTCGCGTAGTCGGGAGGGAACCTTGTGGGCTCGTCCACTCCGAGTAAGTCCTCCTTTGAGTTTACTGAGGAAACTGGCACCGCTGGACTTGCCCATGATTAGCAAACCTGCATTGAGAAGAGAATAAACAATTAGTAAGGATATAAAAAAAACAAGCATACAGGAAAGACATTAATAACGGAAGAGAACATTATTAAAAGAACATACGTTTTCTAGAACCCATATGAATCATCACTATTGTAATCTATTTGTCGACCGGTCTCATCATCACTATCCCGCATATCTTCTTTGTTGTCTGACGGAGGTGGAGGCTCTTCCTCATCGTCAGTGTCAGCGTCTTCATTTAACTTTTCAAGCATAATTATGTCTCTTTGATTCACAACTGCCTCACCATCAATCCAGGCGCCGTCGTCGTTTGGGTCCAGGTCAACATAACCCAAGTCATCATCCTCCTTGTTTCGGACCACGTCATCATGTTCCTCTTGAAAAAACACTCCCTCGTATGTCATGGGGTTTATGTTGTAGTAATCATCATCGTTCGGGTCTGGTAGCTTACCATGTGGCGACACCTTGAACACAACTTCCCAACCCTTTAGGTACTCTTTCTGGCATGGGTAAGGCAGATAATATACTTGTGTGGCCTGGGTAGCGGCGATAAAGAGATCAGCTCCGGCATAGACGGTTGATGGTTTAACTTCAACTAAACCAACAGAAGGTGTATGTCTCAGACCCTTTTTGGGGTCGAACCATCGGCATTTGAACACAATGAGACTTAGGTGTTTACGGCCACATTTGAATGTAAGCTCGTATATTTTTCCTACCCTTCCATAGTAATCTACATTATTATCTCCTTCGGTGAAGACTCCGATATTTATAGTTTTGGGATCAGGCCGACTATTATGGTGCTCCTCTGTATGGAAGCGATACCCATTCACATCATACTTTTGGCATGTCATGATGGTAGGGTCAAAACCCATGGAAACCCATCTCAATTCTTCATCCATTGATTCGTTCGGATCATTTCCCTACAAGTTTAATTGAAATTATAGGGTGCATGAGTTTAATTGGAAGTGTGAAATGGGTAATAGGGAAGTGTGAAATATTACTTTCTCCATGAACCACGCAACGAAATTTTTCCTTCCATCAGCACCCTTTCGAAGAAGAGCAAGTGCCTCCGCTTCAGTAGGAGGCAACATTCCTGTCCATTATTCCTCAACGGATCGACTACAATAAGAAAAGCGGTATAAGAACTAGGCAAAGTGAACATAACGAATTGACTAAAAGAATGGTGCAAAGGTATTACCTCATCCACTCATCCTCAACTTCTTTGATGTTGTGCAAGATATAGAACATGACATCCTCCCACTCATCTCGTGGCATGACATAAGATGTCGAGCATCCAGCCCTGCCACCTTGCCCAGTGAATAGAGGCAACTTGGGTTTATATTTGGGTTCTTCTGTATTGTATCGAGACACCTTATTGTGCAACGTGGGAACATGGTCCGGATAGTAGGCTGTCCTGAGGTCTGCCACCTCCTCTAGGATAACTGCCTCAGCTATGGAAGCTTCAATCTTAGCTTTGTTTCCACATTTCTGTCTCAGATGCTTGTTTTGTCTCTCAGGGCCGTACTGCCAATGATACTGCACAGGGCCCCCCAACAATACCTCGTTCGCATGGTGCAAAATGAGATGTGTCATCGGAGTAAAGAAGCCTGGCGGGAAGATCTTCTCTAGCTTGCATATCAACTCCGGCGCCTTCTTATGCATTTCTTTTATCTTCTCAGGACATACTTCTTTAGCACAAAGCATTCGGAAGAAATGGCTTAACTCCGCAAGCACACGCCAGACACGCTCGGGAACATAGCCCCAAACCATCACCGGCATAATCCGCTCAATCCATACATGATAGTCATGACTCTTCAGCCCGGTCACTCTGCCCGTTGAAAGATTGACCCCCTTACTTATATTCGACGCATAACCATCAGTGAACTTCACGACGTGTTTCAGCCACTTGAATGCCTCCATCTTATGATCCTTTTTAAGTACGAAGTCAGCATCTGGCTTGAACCAAGATTTTCGACTGCCTGTGGGAGGTTGCATGTGAAGACGTGGTCTATCACAAATATTCTGTTGATCGACTCTAGCATTAACATTATCCTTTGTCTTATCAGGAATGTTGAGGATCGTGTTAAAAAGGGACTCCGCGACATTCTTTTCAGTGTGCATCACGTCGATGTTGTATGGAAGTTTGAGGTGATGGAGTCATGTACCTAGGGTAGGGTCACAGACCTGATCTAAGTACCCTGCCCAAGGACACCCTTAGAAGAGATCACCTTCCAGTCGACCTACGAGGGACTCACTCGACTGACTTGAAGGACTCGACCACGAAGACTCACTCGACCACCAGAAGGTCAAGAGGCACTCTGCACTGCAACGGCCTGTAATGAAGTAGACTTTATGATAGTAAAGACACTTTATGTGGGGTGTTACCAGTAACACTCCGGACTTAATGTACCTTAAACCCTTCATTACGTGGGTTGGCTGGGGTCCTGGCGCACTCTATATAAGCCACCCCCCTCCACAGGCAGAAAGGTTCGGCACGCTGTAATCCATATACACATAATCTACTCGACCGCCTCCGGGCTCCGAGACGTAGGGCTTTTACTTCCTCCGAGAAGGGCCTGAACTCGTACATCTCTTGTGTTTGCAACCTCTCCATAGCTAGGACCTTGCCTCTCCATACCTACCCCCACTCTACTGTCAGACTTAGATCCACGACAGTTGGCACCCACCGTGGGGCGGGTGTTTTAGCGATTTTGTGGAGGAGTTGCAATTCTTCCGAGTACTTTCATCATGGTCGCTGTTGGAGTTTTGGTCGAGGGTCGAGAGATTTGTCTCGGTGCTCTCACCTTCGTCGCCGACGACTCCGCATGGCTCCAGGAGGCTCCACTCGACGTCGATGCGCTCCCCGTCCGCGGTGCGACGCATTTTCGCGCATGTGTCCGCGGCGTTCTGCTGCGGCAACCGTCGACCCCATATCGGTCGACTCCCCTATCGACCACCCTCCCGGTCTCCCGCCAGCTCAAGCGCTCGGGTCGGTCGAGGCTTCAGCGGTGGGTGAGACACGCGGTGGCTCGCCAGACGGCCACCACCCAAGTTGCGGCAATCGAGCCCGACGAATCTCTCTACGGCCTGTTCGATCTGTCGACTGGCTCCGTAGAGACTGCATCCGAATGCGATAGCAGTGATCCAGCAGCGGAAATCTTGATGGTCGACGGGCCTCGCAGCCCCCCTGGCTTCGCCCGTGATGGTGGGGCAGGCGACGGAGGCGACCCTGCACGAGACCACGAAGAGTATCAGCCCGAGCCACTCGACTCTCTGCAAAGAGAGGAACTTCGCCGCAGGAACATGGATGCCCTGCATACTCCCATCGCAGGGGAAACCCCCAAGGCTCGCGCCTTGGAGGAGGCTCATTTGGCCAATTTGGCCGA
Organism: Triticum aestivum; assembly: GCF_018294505.1. Classification (NCBI taxonomy): domain Eukaryota; kingdom Viridiplantae; phylum Streptophyta; class Magnoliopsida; order Poales; family Poaceae; genus Triticum; species Triticum aestivum. The sequence goes on along the minus strand of NC_057798.1, from coordinate 21,318,660 downwards.
ACGCGCTCGCCTGGAGAATCTTCGGCGAGCACTCGACGAGCGCGCGCGGCAACAAGTTCCCGACGCCAGTCGACGTCAACTCTTCCCGCCGACTCAGGTATATCGAACCCCAATCCAGAATTTAGCAGCTGCGACCCGTATTGCAGAGTCCATCCAGCCCTCTCAGTCGGAAGCTGGCAGAGGCTTGATGCAGATCAGGGATCTGCTCCAGGCAGCAGGAGATCAGAATTCAGCCGTGTCGCAGTCGCGCAACAGAATTCACAGTCGATCCGTCGCTGCGAATACGGTTCAGTCGGCTCACAGTCCCAGATCGCCTCCGCGGCGTGAGGGGCGCGAGAATCGGCGAGACCAATATGGAGACCGACACGACCGAGATGATAGGCGTCGAGTGCCCACTTCCCCTCCGAGGGGTGGGTCTTACGCTCCTCGGCAGCAAGATGACAGACGTCAGCTCAGTGCGGGGCGAAGAGTTCCAGTCGACCCCAGAGAACCAGGCTTCGACGCGCGATCCATTATCGTGCAAGGCTTGGTCGACCGGAACAGAGCCCATCGAGGTGGACTCGACAGAGATGCGCCCACGAGCAGTCGAGTGCACGTTTCTGGTCCGGAATGTTTCAGCAGAGCTATCAGAGCCGCAGTGATTCCTCCCAATTTCAGGTTGGCAACAGGAGTCAGCAAGTTCACCGGTGAGTCTAAGCCTGAAACTTGGCTTGAGGACTACCGAGTGGCAGTTTAGATTGGTGGTGGGAATGACGAGGTGGCCATGAAGCATTTGCCTCTCATGTTGGAAGGTTCTGCCAGAGCGTGGTTGAATCAGTTACCTCCTAGCAGTATTTACACTTGGGAAGATCTGTCCCGAGTGTTTGTCAGAACGTTTGAAGGAACTTGCAAGCGACCGGCTGGATTGACGGAGCTGCAAGTCTGCGTGCAGAAGACCAATGAGACCCTCAGGGAGTATATTCAGAGATGGATCACTTTGCACCATACTGTGGAGAATGTGTCTGATCATCAGGCAGTCTGCGCCTTCAAGGATGGTGTCAAGAATAGAGAATTGAGTTTGAAATTTGGTCGAACCGGAGACATGACCTTGAGTCAGATGATGGAAATTGCTACCAAGTACGCCAACGGTGAAGAAGAAGACCGACTCCGAAGCGGCAAGCACAAGCCGAACCAGTCGGAGAAGGGAAACACCAGTCGGAAACAGAAGCGGAAGGCTGAACCGGCAGCTCCTGGAGAGGCTCTGGCCATGGCTCATGGAAAGTTTAAAGGGAAACCAAAAGGATCCTGGAACCCTAAGAAGGTAAAGGATAAAGAAGGGAACGACGTGATGGATATGCCATGTCATATCCACACGAAGAAAGACGAAGAGGGGAATATCATTTACCCAAAACATACCACTCGCCAATATTGACTCCTGATCCAGCAGTTTCAAGGAAAACAGTCTAAAGACAAGGAAAAGGAGTCGGACAAGGCCGAAGACAAGGAGGACAGTGAGGAAGGATATCCGCATGTCAACTCCACTCTGATGATCTTTGCAGATGTGGAAAGCAAGAGTCGACTGAAAGTCATTAACCGCGAGGTGAACATGGTTACCCCAGCAAAAGCAAATTATTTGAGATGGTCCCAAACACCCATCACATTTGACCAATCTGATCACCCGACTCATATTGCCACCCCTGGGAGGCAAGCTTTGGTGGTCGATCCAGTTGTCGAAGGCACTCGACTGACAAAAGTGCTGATGGACGGTGGTAGCGGGCTGAATTTGTTGTATGCAGACACACTGAAAGGAATGGGCATTCCGATGTCCCGACTGAGCACCAGTAACATGAGCTTTCATGGAGTTATACCAGGGAAGAAAGCCGAGTCACTCGGCCAAATAGCTCTGGACGTGGTGTTTGGTGATTCGAATCATTTTCGCAAAGAGAAGTTGACGTTTGAGGTCGGGGATTTTCAGAGTGCATATCATGCCATTTTGGGGAGACCAGCTTATGCATGGTTCATGGCTCGACCATGTTACGTGTACCTCAAATTGAAGATGCCCGGCCCCAAAGGAGTGATCACTGTCACCGGTGATCGGAAAAAGGCAGAAGAGTGCTTTCAGAAGGGCTCAAAGATTGCTGATTCCCAGGTGACAGCGGTCGAGTTTGAAGAATACAAGCAAAACGCAGATCCGAGTGATTTGCTGCGATCCAAGAAACCCGCCACAGAATCTGCATTTCAGTCGTCCGGTGAGACGAATCCTGTTCACATTCACCCGACCGACCCCGATGCAGCACCGACCCACATCTCCACAACACTCGACCCGAAATAGGAAGAAGCGCTCATCCAGTTCCTCCGTGAGAACTGGGACATTTTTGCATGGAAGCCCACTGACATGCTAGGTGTTCCCAGGGGACTGGCTGAGCATCGCCTGAGAGTCGACTCATCAGCAAAACCAGTCAAAGAGCATCTTCGGCGGTCCGCCGTCCAGAAGAGAAAAGCCATTGGTGAGGAAGTGGCTCGACTGTTGGCGGCAGGATTTATCCGAGAGATATACCACTCCGAGTGGCTCGCTAATGTCGTCATGGTTCCTAAGAAGGACAAGTCGCTCCGAATGTGCATTGATTTCAAGCACATCAACCGGGCCTGCCCGAAAGATCATTTTCCTCTCCCTCGCATAGATCAAATTGTTGACTCGACCGCGGGATGTGAGAGATTGTCTTTTCTAGACGCCTACTCCGGGTACCACCAGATCCGTCTGTACGGACCCGACGAGGTAAAAACAGCTTTCATCACTCCATTCGGGTGCTTCTGCTATATCACCATGCCATTCGGCCTCAAGAATGCCGGAGCCACATTTATGCGAATGATTCAGAAGTGTCTACTCACTCAAATCAGTCGGAATGTGGAAGCGTATATGGATGATATCATCGTCAAGTCACAAAAAGGTTCCGACCTGCTCGCTGACCTCGCCGAAACATTTGCCAACCTCAGAAGGTATGATATCAAGCTCAATCCATCAAAGTGCACATTCAGAGTTCCTGGTGGCAAGTTACTCGGTTTTCTCGTTTCCGAGCGAGGGATCGACGCTAATCCAGAAAAGATCGGCACCATTCTCCGAATGAAACGCCCTGTGCGAGTGCACGATGTCCAGAAGCTTACTGGATGCTTGGCCGCATTAAGTCGATTCATCTCACGACTCGGTGAAAAGGCATTGCCTCTTTACCGACTGATGAAGAAGGCAGACAAGTTCGAGTGGACTCCAGAAGATGATGCAGCTTTTGCCGAGCTAAAAGCTCTGCTCTCCACCCAGCCGGTGCTTGCTGCTCCGATCAGCAAAGAGCCTCTGTTGCTTTATATCGCAGCCACAGGACAAGTCGTCAGTACAGTGCTTACGATCGAGCGGGAAGAAGAAGGAAAAGTTTTCAAAGTTCAGCGCCCAGTGTATTATTTGTCTGAAGTCTTGACTCCATCCAAGCAGAGATATCCTCATTATCAGAAGCTTGTGTATGGAATATACATGACCACAAAGAAGGTTGCTCATTATTTCTCTGATCATTCCATCACAGTCGTCAGCGACGCTCCACTATCAGAGATTTTGCACAACAGAGATGCAACTAGTCGAGTGGCGAAATGGGCGATTGAACTTCTTCCCCTTGATATCAAGTTTGAGGCAAAGAAAGCCATTAAGTCCCAGGCAATAGCAGATTTCCTCGCCGAGTGGATTGAACAGCAGCAGCCGACTGAAGTTCACTCGGAGCATTGGACCATGTTTTTTGATGGCTCTAAGATGTTGAATGGTTCCGGTGCTGGGGTTGTCCTGGTTTCCCCCAGATGAGATAAGCTCAGATATGTGCTCCAGATTCACTTTGATTCCTCCAACAATGAGGCAGAGTATGAGGCCCTCTTATACGGATTGCGCATGGCCATTTCACTCGGCGTCCGTCGCCTGATGGTCTATGGCGATTCAGATTTAGTGGTCAACCAAGTGGTGAAGGAGTGGGACGTGAGAAGCCCAGCCATGACTGGATACTGCAGTGCAGTGAGGAAGCTGGAAAAGAAGTTCGAGGGGTTGGAGCTCCATCATATACCCCGACTGAAAAATCAAGCAGCTGATGATCTAGCAAAGATAGGTTCCAAGAGAGGAGCCATTCCGAGTGGTGTGTTCTTGGAGCATATACACACTCCATCGGTCAAAGAAGATCCTTTCACCGAAGAAGCTCCACAGCCCAAGAGTGCCACAGAGCCGACTGAGCTTGAAGTCCCAGCAGTGGTCGACTTGGTCATGGAGGTCTTGGTGGTCATTCCCGACTGGACAGTTCCGTATATCGCGTATATCCTGAGAAAAGAGCTCCCAGAGGATGAGGAAGAGGCTCGACAGATCGTCCGTCGATCTAAAGCCTTTACCGTAATCAAAGGACAGCTATATAGAGAAAGCGCGACTGGAGTTGGTCAGAAGTGCATAACACCAGAAGAAGGTCGAATCATCCTTAATGATATCCACTCGGGAACCTGTGGTCATCATGCGTCCTCTCGGACCATCGTGGCCAAAGCATACCGAGCCGGATTTTACTGGCCAAAGGCGAATGAGATGGCAAAGGAAATAGTGGATAAGTGCGAGGGATGTCAGTTCTACTCAATTATGTCGCACAAGCCTGCATCAGCTCTAAAGACCATTCCACTCGTCTGGCCTTTCGCAGTATGGGGGTTGGACATGGTCGGTCCTTTGAGAACAGGGCGAAGTGGCTTCACGCATGTACTGGTGGCAGTCGACAAGTTCACCAAGTGGATTGAGGCTAAACCAATCAAGAACCTCGACGCCGGTGCTGCTGTTAGCTTCATCAGGGAACTGATATTCAGATATGGAGTCCCGCACAGCATCATTACGGATAATGGGTCGAACTTTGACTCGGAAGAATTCAGGGATTTCTGCAACTCTCAAGGCACACGAGTCGACTACGCTTCGGTCGCACATCCGCAGACGAATGGACAAGCAGAGCGAGCCAATGGCCTCATTCTCAAGGGATTGAAACCCCGACTGATGCGTGATCTCAAGCATGCAGCTGGAGCTTGGGTCGACGAACTTCCCTCGGTGCTTTGGGGACTGCGGACCACACCTAATCGGTCGACCGGAAGAACTCCATTCTTCCTGGTCTACGGAGCTGAAGCAGTCTTGCCGAGTGATCTTCTCCACAATGCTCCTCGGGTTGAAATCTACAACGAAGCAGAAGCTGAACAAGCGCGGCAGGACGCAGTCGACCTTTTAGAGGAAGAAAGGGAGATGGCTCTGATCCGGTCGACCATCTACCAACAAGATTTGCATCATTTCCACGCCAGAAATGTGAGGGGTCGAGCCTTCCAGGAAGGAGATTTAGTTCTCCGAGTGGATCAGAAGAAACAACACAAGCTTGCTCCTTCTTGGGAAGGACCCTTCATCGTCACCAAAGTTCTCCACAACGGGGCGTACCGTCTTTACAACGTCGAACATAATATCGACGAGCCCCGAGCTTGGAACGCGGAACTACTCCGCCCATTTTACACTTAAGTTTATCACTCGGATGAGTTGCAATAAAGTACTTCTATAGTTCATGGATCTCAAAATAATAGTGTCATAGTTCCTCCATAATTTTTGTCACTTTTTATTTTGTCCAAATAAAATTTTCCCCTCAGTGGGTGACTTAGCCGCGAATCCGTTTCGCCTAAGTTTGTAAAAATCCTACCGAGTGGTGAGCCAGACTCCCACTCGGAGGCTTAGCTGCGAATCCGTTTCGCCTAAGATTAAATAAAATCCAACCGAGTGGTAAGCCAGACTTCCACTCGGGGGCTTAGCTGCAGTCCAAGTACTCGCCTAAGTTATGAAAATCCTACCGAGTGGTAAGCCAGACTTCCACTCGGGGGCTTAGCTGCAGTCCAAGTACTCGCCTAAGTTATGAAAATCCTACCGAGTGGTAAGCCAGACTTCCACTCGGGGGCTTAGCTGCAGTCCAAGTACTCGCCTAAGTTATGAAAATCCTACCGAGTGAAGAGCAAACCTCTCACTCGGGGGCTTAGCTGTAGTCCAAGTACTCGCCTAAGTTATGAAAATCCTACCGAGTGGTAAGCCAGACTTCCACTCGGAGGCTTAGCTGCAGCCCAGTGCTCGCCTAAGATATAAAAATCCTACCGAGTGAAGAGCAAACC
>NC_057798.1:21299277-21310928 GCF_018294505.1 Triticum aestivum | reverse complement strand
AAAAAAAAACCACAGTTGAAAATGATTGTTGAAGGTTTACCTTCAAGCATAAGAAACAGCTTCTTGGCAAGACCACTCAGGAAGACCTCCAGATCATTTGTCTTCCCAAGAACAGCTTTCAGAGTAGCATTTTCTTGCTCAAGCTTTGCGACTGAAGCTAACTTCTCGTCAACAAGCTTGATCTTCTTAGCTAGTTCAAGGTCTTTTTTCCTTTGGGCCTCCCTCACCTTACCTGCAAGTTACAGCAAGATCAGATTTTGAAACAAATGAAGGGAAAAAGCAGTCGTCGAGGTCTCACCAAACATACCTTCGGTCTCCTCCTTTGCCTTCGTCAGATTCTCCTGAACCAGCTTCAAATTCAGCTCGAGCTGAATGTGCTTGTTTTCCAGTTCAGTGTAGCGAGCCGCAAGGTCACAGGAGTTCTGCAAAGAACCAATCGACTAAATGTCAAAGATAATTCACTTCCGGGTGGAAAAGGAAAAATCACGCGTTTCTAAGACTACAGCCGAATCCAAGCATTCGACCGGTTTGCGAAATCCAGTCGCCATAGTCGAATGACGGAAAGACTGAAATTATAAAGCCTAAGGCCGACTGCCAGCAGTCGACCTTAGCCTTGGGGACTACACCCAGTGGGTGCACTCAGCGTGCCCCCACTAATCCTATTGAAGACAGAGTCGACCAGTCGACCTCAAAAAAAAAAGAGATGTATTCTTTAAGACTGTAATCGACTGCAAGCAGTCGACCACAGTCTCGGGGACTACACCCAGTGGGTGCACTCAGTGTGCCCCCACCGGTTTGCGAAATCCATTCGCCATAGTCGAATGACGGAAAGACTGAAATTATAAAGCCTAAGGCCGACCGCCAGTAGTCGACCCTAGCCTTGGGGACTACACCCAGCGGGTGCACTTAGCGTGCCCCCGCTAACACAGAGTTTAAATCGACACACCCAGTGGGTGATTACTATAAATTCTGGAAAGAAAACAAGCGGTGGTCGACTGACCTGAACATTGCTTTGAAGGGCGGAACTGGCGTCGTAAGCTGCCTGGCTCGCATCCCGGATGGTCTTCAACTGCTCCATCATGATCCCTGCCTGGCGTATCGCCTCCTTCGCGGCGCCATCTTGGTCCTCTGGGACGTGGTGCGTCGTGAAGAGGGAGGGCTGCAGAGCACTCGTTAGTGGATCTGCGAAGGACACAGTGTGTCGAGTGGTGTTCTCCTCCTCCGCGACCAGAGTCTCAGGCACCGTCACATCCTGGGGCACCCTGCTGGCAGACGCTTTCCTTCTCATTCTGTGCTTCAGCGGTTCCTCACCTTCATCATCATCAGGGAGAGTGATAACAACATTGGATGGAGCTACAGAAAAGAATCAGAATTAGAGATCATGAGTCAGTCGACTAGAAACGGGGTTAAGAGTATAGTACCAGGTTTTGAGGTTGCTGCGTCCTCCATCTCATGATCGTCAGCCCGGGCTGAGGTCTCAGAAGTAGCAGCACTGCAACTCCAAAGAGTCAGTCGACTAACTCCAGCGCCAACCAGAGATAAAGTTCACACAAAACAAGAAGACTTAAGCAACATGATTACCCTGATATGGTGGGGATGGACACCTTCATCTTTGGAAGGTGCTTGGTCGGCTTTGACGGGGCCGCCCTGGGCTGCTTCGGTGCCTTTTCAGTCGGCGCCGGAGAGGTGGTCCGAGGACGCTTGGTCGACTGTGTAACAGTCGCAACCCCCTTGCCACATTCAGTCGCAGGGTCATGGACAAGTTTCGACCGCCTTTCCGAGCGCGGTGGTGCGACCTCCTCCTCCTCCTCCTCTTCCTCGTCCTCATCGTCATCATCATCATCGTCATCATCATCATCATCATCCTCAGCGGCGTCCGAGTCCCACTCCTCCTCCTGGCTCTCGCCCCCGCTCGCTTCTCCCTCCTCGGTCAGAGCCTGTGCTCCATTGGGCATCGAGTACAGCTCAGTGAGGGCCTGATAGACATCAAGACAAAGATCAGTCGACCGATCGGCAGAGAAAACAGAAATAAATGCAACTAGAATACAATGACATACCTTGTTTGGATCACTGTGGCAGTCGAGTGGAGGAATCCTTCTGGCTCCGCGAGGGTTATCCTTGTTCCTAGTAACAGCGGCCATCCACCTTTCCAGAGTGGCATCGTCGACTGCTTCTGGATTGACCCGAGTCACATCCTCAGTCCCGCAGTACAACCACATGCAATGGCTCCGGAACTGAAGAGGCTGGATACGACGCCTAAGAAAAACCTCCAGGAGATCCATACCCGTCACTCCCTCCCGAACCAACTGAACTACACGCTCCATCAGCATCTTCACGTCAGCTTTCTCCTCCGGAATCACCTTCAGAGAGGAGGGCTTGTTCACTCGGCCCATGGTGAACTGAGGGAGTCCACTCGACTGCCCCGGCGTCGACTGATCCTGGCAGTAGAACCAGGTCGACTGCCAGCCTCTGACTGACTCGGGAAATATCATGGCTGGGAAGGTGCTCTTGTTCCTCATCTGGATCCCCAGACCCCCACACATTTGGACAAGTCGGGTTTTTTCGTCGCCTGGGCTCGCCTTCTTCACGGTCTGAGAGCGACATGTGAATATGTGCTTGAACAAACCCCAATGCGGTCGACAACCCAGGAAACTCTCACACATGGAAACAAACGCGGCAAGATAGGCGATGGAATTCGGGATGAAGTGATGGAGTTGCGCTCCAAAAAAGTTCAAGAAACCATGGAAGAAAATGCTCGGCGGCAAAGAAAATCCGCGGTCGACATGGGTAGCCAGAAGCACGCACTCACCCTCTTCTGGCTGGGGCTGCCACTCTTTCCCCGGAAGCCTCGCAGCTCCATGGGGGATCAGGCCCTCGTTGGCCATGTCGAGGAGATCCTTCTCCGTGATGGTCGACTGGATCCAATCTCCCTGGACCCAGCCTTTTGGCAGGCGAGATCTAGACGAAGACCCACCACGACTGGTGGATCTCCCCTTCGCCTTCTCCGTCGCCGACGCCTTCTTCGCGCCTTCCAACGCCGCCGTCTTCTCCTTAACCATGGCTGCCGGCGGGACGCGCGAGGAGAGGTTGTGCGGAGGCGAGAGCGAGCGCGTTGGGCGGAGACGAAGGGAACAGAGGGAGAATGCTGAGGCACTGTTCAAAAAACCCTCGACGGGCGCATTTATAAGATCCCTTCCGAGTGGATGACAGGTGGGCCCGGTCAATCTAATGATATCCTGAACAGTTACGCGGACGCGATACGTGGCGAAAAAAGCGGTGCGGGGATCGAGGCGTCTATGCCCTGTCCCGTCCGAACACCGCGGTCCGCCCGCTTTGCACGCTTCCCCAAATTTCGCATCCCGCGGGATCCGCGAACGGCAGATCGGTCTGCCAGACGCGGGATTTCCTGCGATCCGTCGCCCGGAAATCGACGAAGTCCAAAAGATCACTCGACGAAGGAAAAGAATGGATCGGGTCGACTGAAGAAAAGTTGTTCACTATCAACAAAGAGATTTTTTGGTTCAAAACAACGCACGACCAGTACGCGAAGGCTAATCGGAAACAACATCAACTCCTTCATCACTCGAGCCTCAATCCATTCGGGGGCTAATGATGGAGTCATGTACCTAGGGTAGGGTCACAGACCTGATCTAAGTACCCTGCCCAAGGACACCCTTAGAAGAGATCACCTTCCAGTCGACCTACGAGGGACTCACTCGACTGACTTGAAGGACTCGACCACGAAGACTCACTCGACCACCAGAAGGTCAAGAGGCACTCTGCACTGCAACGGCCTGTAATTAAGTAGACTTTATGATAGTAAAGACACTTTATGTGGGGTGTTACCAGTAACGCTCCGGACTTAATGTACCTTAAACCCTTCATTACGTGGGTTGGCTGGGGTCCTGGCGCACTCTATATAAGCCACCCCCTCCACAGGAAGAAGGGTTCGGCACCCTGTAATCCATACACACATAATCCACTCGACCGCCTCCGGGCTCTGAGACGTAGGGCTTTTACTTCCTCTGAAAAGGGCCTGAACTCGTACATCTCTTGTGTTTACAACCTCTCCATATCTAGGACCTTGCCTCTCCATACCTACCCCCCACTCTACTGTCAAACTTAGATCCACGACATGAGGTCCTTAAAATAGGGAAGCTGCGTGAAGGGGGTAATGTGAGTCCAGTTGTGCGTCTCACCATATCCTTCAAAACATTTTTTCCCTTTACCGATGCCTTTGCCTTTGCCTTTGCATTTGCCTTTCCCTTCACCGGCAGGCTTAAGAGCTTTGAGCTTAGTATGAAGGTCCGACTGGCTTCTCGTCGAATATAAAGGGAATAATAAATATGGCAGAGAAAAAGTTTCAAAACCTAAAGTCTCATGACTGCCATGTGATTATGACGCAACTGCTTCCGGTTGCATTGAGGGGGCTTCTACCGAAAAATGTCCGATTAGCCATTGTGAAGCTATGTGCATTCCTCCATGCAATCTCTCAGAAGGTGATCGATCTAGAAATCATAACAAGGCGGCCGCGGGAGAGCAGGTGGCCGGCGATGGTGGCCTCGTAGAAGGAGCCGGCGAAGCCCGGGTCGTCGCTGCGCACCTCCACCTCCGCGTCGACCGGCAGAAGTATGAACTCGTCGTCCTCCTCCGACTCATCGTCCGCCTCGTCCTCATCGTCCGCCTCCACGCCGACCGGCAGCAGGAGCTCCTCGTCCGATGATGAGGAGTCGGAGGGGGTCGGGGGGCGCCTCCTGGCACGGCCGCGGCCCATGGGAGCTGGCTGCTTTGGCGCTCGTCGATTCCTTGGAGTGTGAGGGGGAAGCTAGCGATGTGGGAGGGTGGCGGAGGCAGCGATGTGGGATGGCTGCGCCGGGTGGTGTGGTGTGGTGTGAGAGCGACCCACTTCCGAGGCGGGGCGGGGGTGATTGTGGTGGACAACACGGCAATAGTTGACGCGAGGCGGGACAACAGAGACCAGAAACCGGCAGAGGTTGTGCGTGTGGTCAATGTCACCGCTCCCCTGTTTCATCAATTACTACCAGTTACTCCTTCTGGTTAAGAGCAAGTACAATAGGTCAATAGCATCTAGTCAGCCGGCTGCAAGCCATTACACGTCAGAAAAAATCTAGCTGGAGGGAAGAAAAGACAGGAGAGAGAAGGGAGCGGGCGATTCACTCGTCGCCCGGCTACAGCGCAGTACTCAAGAGAAAGAACTGCATGTATGGGTTAAAAGCTCAAGGGCAGGTCGGTAGCAGAGACGCTAAGAAACGACGATTCGGGATCTCAGGCATGGCGACATTGGTGTCATCGCGTCTGAGTTCCTTGATCTCTGGAGAAGGCTGCAGAGGCACGCAGGCATAATTCAAGAAGGAGTACAGGACAACATTCGGTGGACCGCTACAGGCAGTGGGGTGTACTCCACCAGCTCGGCCTATGCGATTCAGTTCCAAGACCCACCGGACTGCAGGTACAGATCGACAATTTGCAAGCCATGGGCGCCGGCAATGATGAAGATCTTTTTCTGGCTACTTCAACATAACCGTCTGTGGTGCAACGATCGGCTTCAGCGGCGTGGATGGTCAAACAGATACTTCTGCCAATTCTGTTTCCGCTATCTGGGGACTTCAGAACATCTGTTCTGGTCCTGCCCCTGCTCCTAGAAGATCTGGGCAACGACATCACGTTGGCGTGGTTGCCAAGCCCTCAACCTAGCCTGTTGGGCGGCGACGCCTTCAAGCTCAGTCACGATAAATATGATCACGCATAAGGCGCAGCCAGGGAGCGAGAGGCAAGCCATCCGATCAATGATTATCCTGTTATGTTGGGAGATTTGGCAAGAAAGGAACAGCTGCATTTTTCGCAGCAAGGAAGCAAGCCCAGCAGATGTCATTGCCAGAATCCGGGCCACCGTTGAACTCTGACGCTGAGTGGGAGCAAAGCACTTCGAGCGCCCCTTCGGGGAAAGCGATGCGAGAGGATAGACCTACACTATGAACCGGGCCGTCTTTTTCTCCTCCTTTTTGTGTAATCTTTCATCCACCGATCACTTGATCAACCATGTTTTCCGCTCTCTCCTTCCAAATCAATGAAATGCCACCACGATCTGGATCTTTCAAAAAAAAAGATACTCGTACCATTAGTTCAGTGTTCGCGACGTGTTGGTTTTTACCAACCTTTTTTTTTCTAAACTTTATCATACTTTTACATCTACACAATACCCACATATATGTTGCGCGAATTTAGAATTGGGTTCATCCATCCTAGGCAGGCATGCCGGCATCTACTTTAGGGGTGGGGAGGGGGAGGGGGGACAGGCTCGCCCACGATCTAACTTAGGTGTGTGGGAGCGCTGCAATTTACCCGGAAAAAAAATTCCCTCACTAGGGTGAGAGGGATGGCCATGGATGGCGGGTGAGGGGAGGCCTGTGTGGCTAAGATGGCGCGGGAGCGCCACCGGCCGTGAGCGGCGCAGTTCGACGGAACGTGGGGGTAGTTTCAGGGAAGAACATGAATAGGATATGGGGCATTAGGTTGAAGAAAATAATCTGGCCGTTCATTTTGCATCCGGCGGCTCAGACAGGAATATCCGCATGATATACAGTAATGTGCATGATCTATAGTAATGCACTGTATAACATGCATTCTATAACTAAATTTACAAAATTATCAATCCACACTAAGCATATCAATCAATGGATTACTAACCCTAAAATTTATCATTTCTACAACATATATTGGTCGCGATTAGCAATGAGGCGAGGCCGTTCCTACAGAATTCCTATAACTTAGCATGTAAATCCATGGATTCCACCCTTAGCATATCACCCTAGACTATATATCAATCAATCTATCTATTATAACAACACAACAAATTTGGTGCGGCTGGCGACGAGGAAGGCCGGCCGGATGCAACGGAGCGAAGCGTGAGGTGAAGGAGAGGTAGGGATCGAACCTTTTGTGACAATGAGCGGCGATCTCTGATGGTGACGACAAGGGGGTAGCCTTCTTCGGCAAGGTCCAGCAGCAGCGGCTAGTCTTGGGAGGCAGACGGGTTGAGTGGAGATAGACAAAGTATGCGCTAGGTTTCTACCTAAGTAAAAAGAAGGGCGAGGTAGTGGCGTCGGACTAAGCCCACGCCACAAATATTGGGGCCCAAAAACGAGAAACAAATATTCGGGCCTGAAAACGAGAAACAGTGACCAAAAATAGACCAATAGCGTGTCTTTACCCCACGCTGTAAGTAACCAGTGGCGTGTCGAGTCTTTGACACACCACCAATAAATCGAGTGTTCTTTTTTTACCGAGCACATTTTACCAGGAGCAACTGCCGGCGTGTGCTGTGTCCTGCTGCCTGCCGAGAGCCACACTCGGCTTACATGTCTTTTACCGTGATCCCGTGTTCCGGTACTCGGCAAACAACAAAGAATTCGGTAACGGTGATTTTTCCAGTAGTGTTAATGCAATAGTGGCGACGTATGCTTTCTTGCCCACACCACTAGTATTTCAAAAAGATAATGATGACGTGAATTGAAAGTGTCGCACCGTCAATTAAGATGTGTGTAAACATTTGTGCACTAGCTAGTGCCTGTTACCTGCTTGTACAACTTAGGCATGTATCATGTCGTTCGGAACCTTATTTTTATTCCATCTAAGTATTCACGTGCAGTCCTTGCAGGTTCTTAGACATGTAACATGACGGAACCCATCACAAAACATGCTTAATAATTTCAACGAGGACTGAAGAGGGTTCTTCCTAAATCACATCCTGGAATATGACCTTTGCGATGTGGCTATCAACTGTTTCAGGTGAGCAATGAGCCGAGTAATAGAAGCTTTTCACCACGTTGAGAAATGTCTGTCTGGTCTCTCTGTTGATGCCATGGCAACCCTGATGAACACGCCAAGATAGTTCTTGCATCTCCAAATCCACTTGCCGGTGTAAGCCCTCTGTGTTCTCCATACTTGCCCCATTCTGTTTTCCCCCCATTAAACATTTTTTGGTTATAGTTTCACAGATGGATATATGGATGCAATGCATGTACACACGCACCTGAGCAAGACCTATTGTGGCAAGCTTGTGGCAGATGGAAGAGGTGAGCTGCTCCAGCTGGGAATAATCCCAACGGTTCAGTTTCTGCTCGGTTGAAGCAATCCTTCCTGAGACGATCTCGATGGTGCGAACGAACAATAGTGATGTATCTCCATCAACGGATCCATGGCTCTCCTTTGCAGTCCATGCCATGAGCCACTGCTTCCACTGTAATTACCAAAGAAAATAGAGATTTGGCCGTTTCATATCTGGTAAAAGTTCAATATCATATCAACAACTATATCTACGTGTAATGATTTGTTCAATTTTACAGCTTCACGAAGACCGCCAAAAGCATCGTCAAATGAAACAAGGTTGATAAGTTCTTCAAGATTCTCTGTTGAATAGCATGGACCCCTGCAATGAATTGCACACACATTTTGCATCGATCATCACTAAAAGAAGATTCCAGAGAGGGAAAACTGTGAGGCTGCAAGCTGCATACATACCCAATGTGTCGAAAGTGAGCTGTAACCGCCTCAGCAAGCACAGCCACACGAGCCCATACTAGACGCTCTGCTGCTCGGCTAGGTTCAAAGATATTTGCTGAAGCTAAGAAGTAAGCCGTGAGCGCGCTCTTTGGAGTCCCACCATACCTCTGCAGATGGTTCCTGAAATACCACCTGTGCATACTCGATCTCATTTAAGAATATAGCAGTCTTTACTAGCTTATTGATTGCACTTGGAATAGAGTGGTAGAGAAAATAGACCGTGACTTACTTTCTGAGGCCATTCCACTCAAGTCGGGAGAGTCTTTGATATTCTCTGAAATCAGCTTTTGCCATTTTAAGGTACATGTCGTTGCTCACAAGATTCATTCTGAAATGGTATGGGTCAGAACTAAGGGTGTGATAAATATTTGGCAACCAGAAATTTCTATTTTTTTAATAAAAGGCGCTTTATTGACTTAAATTGATGCATCAATCGATACAAAACCAATGAACGGACACACATCCGGCATCTGCATCACTAGGAACTGTAATTTTTTCTAGTATAGTAGCAACTAAGAATAGGTCTAGTGTCACGTGTAAGATGAGTACTACACAGGATGGTTACTAACTGTGGGTCCTCACTAGCAAACCGAGAGTAACTCAGACGTTAGGTTCCTTTTGGTGGAAGCAACCCACCAGGGTTCACGTTCTAAACTTGGCATTGCTGGCTGCATATTCCTAGATTTATCTCAGGCCTGCAGCGATGTGTGTTCAATGGAGGAGATGATCTGTCAACTATGGCAACTTCATCAATCTCAAGATGATATGCCCGCTCAGTGGAGGTGCTCATAAAGATAGGGTGTGCATACATGCATTTATAAGGAATGAATATATGTGCATATATATGAGCGTCCATGTCTATAGTACATATGAGTGTCTGCGTCTACTGTGTTAAAACGCCCAGGTGAATCCTCATTCCTCAATTAGTACATGACGAGCTGTCTAGTCTACAAGATGCTCATGATACAATTATTTTTGTAGAACATGACTTGGCTAAAGCCATCAATATGAAGCGAATTCTTAGCGTGTTTGACCAGCTCTCTGGGTTAAATAGTAACTTCCATAAGAATGCTGGATGTATAGCTACTAAGCGAAGATGCCATAAAATATTGTTAGGCCATGCGCAAGTGGACGTCTCATCCCACGCCGCCCCTGCGTGCCACGCGGAAGAATTCTAAATCAAGGCCGCCAACCCCCATCTCCCTTCTCCCCCGTCACCATCGTCACATGGCTCGGCTGGGCGAAGCTCGACCAGAGCCGGCAGTGGCAGGGCATCCCTGTCCCTTCGCAGGCAGGGGCCAGCACAGGGCGGCTCCTTCTCGCATGGGCGCGGCGCGGGCGTGCATTGGCTTGCATGCACCGTGACAGTGTGTCGACAGGCGTGGTGATGGGTGGTTTGTGACGGCGAGATGGCTCCGGCCAGATCTGGCGGACGGCAGCCTCTCACTGCAAGGGTTGTGGGCGACGTATGTCGGCATTGACGGGCTGCAGGTGGTGGCGACGGATCCATGGCACGCGCCCCCAGATCTTCTTCCAGCTGGCACGACACCTTGGGTTGGGTTGGGTTGGACAGATCTGGGTCACTTGCCTTGATTTGTCTAGCCCGATGCGGTCCTTCCTCCTACGTTGGTGGGTTTCTCTGACCTGTGCCTATGCCCTGGTTCGCGGGATGGATCTGCCGTTGCAGATGATGTAGCGAGTTCTACAGCCGCTGCTAACTTCCTTTGAGGGCATCGTCAAGGTGGTGGTCCTGTGGAGCTCTGAGGGAATCCTTAAGTTTGGCTTGCCGGACTGGACAATGGTGGCGTGTGGTGTCGCTTACCTCCTTAGTGGCACTGTTTTGGAGCTTCGGCCCCTGGGAGCTCAGAGGTGTGGTAGCGTTAGACCATCACGTGGACTCGGATGGAAGATGCATCTGCTTCGGGGGGAAACCCTTGATCTTGGTGTTTCGGATCAAGCAATGGGGGTGTCTGGAGCCGCTCACCCTCATGAGGGCAACTTTCTTGGAGCAAGTGTTGGCTAAAGGGGTCTGGAGGGCGGGGCGATGTTTGCGTCGATGACAGTTGGACCTGTCAAGGTCAACGCGTTGATCCGCGGAAGATGGCGAAGGCAGATTCTAGAGCGTGCACGTGCGTTGCGCGCTTAGGGTTTGCTAAGCTAGTTGGTGCTCTCAGCTGGCCGTGAGCGACTTGGCAAGGCAATCAAATTAGATGGTGTGATGTCAAGGCACGTCACCAAGCTTTAGATGTAGCGATAGAGGTTGCCAAGAAGGTGGCTTTGGGTTAGATCCATGTATTTGTTTCGTCTGATACTATTGAATAATATAATAAATATGGTTGTGTGCATCCTTGGATGCACATGCCGGAGATTTCAACCTTCTTTTCAAAAGAAAAACCTTGGATGGAGTTTGGGAGTCTCTCTTTAAGCATTTGGAGCGAAATACTCACGATTGTGAAAGCCAAACTAATACTCCCACCTTTGGAAGGGCCTTACGAATTTGAAGGATACTTTTGTTTCATGTGTATCTTTTAATGTGGTGCATGAGGGATCAATTAGATTCCGATAAAATGGGTAGATCGGACACATCTCTCTTAAGCTGCCTGTAACATCATTATCATGCATATTTTATTAGTATATGATACTATCTTCATCGTGCATAGTATCATGTGTTAGTATTTTGATGACCTCATTTATTGTCATGCATATAAATAGCAGCACATCATTTATTATGATATGATACTCAACCCTCCTTTTCTTCATTTAGTCTATGCCACCTCAGCAAAATTGGCTAGTAGACATACATGAACGGGTCCATGTGTGTGTGTGTGTGTGTGTGTGTGTGTGTGTGTGTGTGTGTGTGTGTGTGCGCGCGCGCGTGTGTGTGAGAGAGGGGGAGGGTGTTAAATCTCTAAGGTATTTTTATTTTGGTTGGGACGACAACATTGTTTTTGTCTATCTGACTATGTAAAAATGACGGTGTTTTTGACTGAGGTTATGGAGATGCAACTATCGTGTACCAATTGGCGGCGGTTATGCACAGTATTACATAACATGCATCACAGTGAGCC
>NC_057798.1:21289173-21298162 GCF_018294505.1 Triticum aestivum | reverse complement strand
AAAGTGTATACATTCCTCTCAATCTGGTCTACTCGTCTTAAAGAAAAAACACTACTCTGGTAGTACTCCATTTAAAAATATCATTAACATTTAGACTTTTAGGACATATTATATTTCCAACTAAATTAAAGTAATTTATGTTACCTGTAAATAAACTCTAAGCACCGCTGAATTTCAATTGTGAAGTGCCTTGATATCCCCAGACGAATGAGCCGGTCGACCACCCATAACTGCTCAAAAGTATCCATAGAGTGGCTACATGGCACTGAGAAAACAAATAATTTACGTGAATGGTGACGTTTTGTATTGACCAACATACAAAGGGGCTCTCCTACCTAAGAGTGCATTCCTGTTGGTTGTACAAGAAAATAAGTGGTAGTGATTTTACCTCCCCCCTTGAACATTTTGACAAGCCTATCTAGAAATGCTAGGCATTCCTTGTCGCCAGTGTAACTAAGGGCAGCAGCTGTGGCAGCAGGCGAGGAATGGAAGGATCCGTCTGGACAACGCAACGTGAGTAGCTTTTCCCAGTCCAATGGTAAGTCAACCATTCCCTCCAAACTGAAAAGTAGGGTCGTTGGTATGGCGTGTAGCACATCCAGAGGTATCCTACAATTTGAGAGCCGGATTAATTATTACTTAACTAATTATACATAGACTATTCAGTTCAATGTACAAATCCAGATTTATCACATGCATGTAGCTAGGTATACATACTTAGAGAGCTTCAGATTCCTCTTGGCATATATCTCTTCCAAAACAGTGTGATTGTAAGGGATGTCCAAGTCCAGGTCCTTTGCCTTCTCTAGGAGTGCTGGGAAGTTAATCTCGAAGCCACATGGCATCCAGTCCTGTTCCTCTTCTAGCAACCTGCTCATATTTTCTTTGATAAATAACACACCTATACACCAGAAAAGGTGCACTCTACATTAGATACATGATCCTTCCTTGGAAGTAAACAAAGTATATCGCTGAATAAAATAATGAATGAAGTGATCAATCAATTTACCTCTGTTGCACAAGTTGTCATTTCCAATGTTCCAAGACTTCGCAGCCACCACACATGCGAGGGTGCTGATCATCCGATCTTGGACCATAAAGAAAGCGGGATCACCCCACGAACCATCTGGTAGTTGATTTTGAACAATCCAATCGATGCACGAGGGGAATTGCGGTCCATCGCCTCCGTCAAGGTTCTTGACAAGAGCAACCAACGCCGTATCATAGGCAGAAACATTCATTGACGTCTCATCATCACCCAATGACCCTAGTGTGGTTCTAATGGCATCGATCATCTGTTCCATCTCGCTTGGTTCATCCTTTAGGAAGGTTTTGATTTATTTGTCAGGGTTTAATATGTATGTTTGCCAGCTCATGTGCAATAGTTATTATTCTGATCAATACGAGTTATGCATATATGCTCACCTTGTGTGTTCTCCATTCACGCAATTCTGCCTCCGGATATGATGGGGATTTGCTACTTAGCAGGAGTACTAAATGCCAGGCATGAGAAGTGGAAAAGAACATGTAAGTCATATTAAATTTATACCCTCTTAACATTTTGAACTCATTTATGAGAACCTGGCAGTTAACTTTTAGATTCCAATTTCTACTCAGACGTTCAATCAATATAATGAACTAAGAGATTTAATACTCCAAAAATGCAATACCCAAGGCATGTATTAATGGACATTCCTAAAAATGTATAGATGGATCAAAGGATAACAAATGACTCATACCATCGTTAAGTGGCTCTAGAATAGTGCCAACAGACTTAAACATAAATTATTTTTCTAGCTCCATTACAGGGTTCAAACAAAAAAAAACTACTAAAAATGCCAGCATCTTGTTATTATGATTGTAATTTTAGCACTAAAAGCTGCGAGAAAACTTCCATACATCTGTATTGGGACTGCATCTTTGCTCAAGCATCTTGGTATGAGATTGTAGAGAATAAAAATAGTGGTATATCAACCTATGATGAAATCATTTTTACCTCTTTAGAATTGGCATGGACATAGTCATTTTAGGCTGCTGGAATATTTAGAATCTAAGGAACAACAAAATCTTTTGAAAATGAAGTGCCAGTGTTAACAGTTGAAAATTCCCCCTAAAGCAAAATCTAATACTTTTGGGGCATCTAGTGAAGCACAAGTACACTGCAATTCTTCAGAATTGGATTGCCCAAAATAGTCATTGGATAGGCTTTATTTATTTATTTATTTTTCTTTTCTGTCTGTACATATGTAACTTACTTTATATTAATAGAAAAATACATAGGGCGTAGAAGAAAGTTGAACTCATGCACATTATCACTATTATATGCTGCATGAAAAATATGCCAGCCAACTAAAACCTCTAGATCAACATCAATTGAAACGTTAGGTGGACAGGAGAGAATATTCATAGAAGAATCTATGTATTATGTCATAGCATGTAAACAATGTGGGCTGCTCTGGATTGAGTTCCCTACTTGCCAATTATCCATTGGTCTATGCGTTTCTTTTGCATTAAGTTTAATCATGTATGTATAATTTGAACCCACAACATGATTAATGGATTGGGTTATTAAGGCTATGTGGATGAATGTTGTAGCTTGTATACCTTTTTTTTCAATAATATACTGATATTACTTGTGAAGTGAAACTAATACCATTTTGTGATTACTGTGTTCTCTGGGCAGACTGAAATCCCTAACTTTACCATTCTTTCCAGAATAGGAAGTTCGTGAAAGAATTTTCTTGTTTTTCGTTGAAAATACCAACCTTAACCACACAACCTGGGTTGGGACTACCCCCATCCCTAGAGGAGCGTACGGTTTTGAAGCTCCTATTCCAACATGAACGGAAACAAAATCGTCGAATTTTGCTATTTGTTTCCCCAAAGGGGTAATTGAAGAATTAGAAAAAGATGCGATTATATATTAAAAGTTCACGATGTGCTAACGAGAAAAGTGGGCAATAGGGTAGAAAATCTCACAAAAATCAGGAAGATCTGATTGGTGTTTTTATACATTGGAAAACGACAACCATTTTGTGTTGCTATACGCATTTGCCATGAAACCTAGTTTTTTTTTGAGGGGTTGCCATGAAACCTAGTTTTTTTGAGGGGTTGCCATGAAACCTAGTGAAGAAATGACAATAATTCTTTAGTGGTCCGGAATAACAATTTAATGATTAGCACTGCAAGTCAGCCCAATTCCCGTTTTAATGCTATACTTAGTCAAGTGCTTTTGTTGAGTTTTTCAGTTCTCATGTTCTTTATTAGACCTAAAATACCTCATACATGTGCAACATGATTCTGATAAGGTTTAGTCCACGTCAAGAGTAATCAAGAAATTGTGTTCTCCATGATCATTTATGTTTGAAGGTAGCCTATAGTTATAGTGGTTTTCTTTGCTTATTCGTCGAATCAGAAGGAAAGAGGCTTGCAAAGTTATAAATAGCAGGCCATGACAAATAGTGACAGAAGCATTAGCGCACTAAATTGCAGCTATAGTGCGCTAAATTTTGCTGTAGCACGCTAAATAGCACTAAAAGGCTTACCAGGATATCACACTATTTAGAACTTTGAACTTCAAAGATTCTAAGGTTAGGATACCTATACCATGGTAAAGAAACTTCAAAACTCGAGAAAAATTTCACAGTTACTTATTCGTTGGCGCAGAACGTGTTTGGCATTAACAAATTTGGATATTGAACTTACTAAAGGAAATAAAAAATGTGATGTGCTTTGTTACTCGCATGCTAATAAGCTAATTTTTTTACTAATGACAAAATTTATGTTTGGCCTTAGAATTATATATGTCACGTACAATATGTTCAATATGTTTCCATTCTTACAATTAAATAAAGACATTATATTGTTGTTTGAGTTTTAAACAACATCATATTAAAAGATAAAACAGACACATATATGCTTCCTAATTTCTATATTATGGAAAGTCTCTCTAGAAAGCAAGCTCACTGGATTGCAATAAATAATTTATATAAAATATATATCCACCACAGAGGAGCCCGCCTATTTGCGCAAGCCGCTGTACTAGTTCAAACATTTTTTAAGAGAATGTGAGCCAGAAATAATAATGTTATTTCGGGAGTACTCAAGTTTTTTGATAACCATGCATGCATTCAGGTGTGGATATTGATAGATCATGATTACCACATTGTTGATGCTGAGAGTGTAAGTGTAGGGAGAGTCGTCGCCATGGCTCTGGTGTTGTCTGGTCGAGCACTGGAGCATGCCGGACTGTAGCGGCTGGATTGACGGAGCTGCAAGTCTGCGTGCAGAAGACCAATGAGACCCTCAGGGAGTATATTCAGAGATGGATCACTTTGCACCATACTGTGGAGAATGTGTCTGATCATCAGGCAGTCTGCGCCTTCAAGGATGGTGTCAAGAATAGAGAATTGAGTTTGAAATTTGGTCGAACCGGAGACATGACCTTGAGTCAGATGATGGAAATTGCTACCAAGTACGCCAACGGTGAAGAAGAAGACCGACTCCGAAGCGGCAAGCACAAGCCGAACCAGTCGGAGAAGGGAAACACCAGTCGGAAACAGAAGCGGAAGGCTGAACCGGCAGCTCCTGGAGAGGCTCTGGCCATGGCTCATGGAAAGTTTAAAGGGAAACCAAAAGGATCCTGGAACCCTAAGAAGGTAAAGGATAAAGAAGGGAACGACGTGATGGATATGCCATGTCATATCCACACGAAGAAAGACGAAGAGGGGAATATCATTTACCCAAAACATACCACTCGCCAATATTGACTCCTGATCCAGCAGTTTCAAGGAAAACAGTCTAAAGACAAGGAAAAGGAGTCGGACAAGGCCGAAGACAAGGAGGACAGTGAGGAAGGATATCCGCATGTCAACTCCACTCTGATGATCTTTGCAGATGTGGAAAGCAAGAGTCGACTGAAAGTCATTAACCGCGAGGTGAACATGGTTACCCCAGCAAAAGCAAATTATTTGAGATGGTCCCAAACACCCATCACATTTGACCAATCTGATCACCCGACTCATATTGCCACCCCTGGGAGGCAAGCTTTGGTGGTCGATCCAGTTGTCGAAGGCACTCGACTGACAAAAGTGCTGATGGACGATGGTAGCGGGCTGAATTTGTTGTATGCAGACACACTGAAAGGAATGGGCATTCCGATGTCCCGACTGAGCACCAGTAACATGAGCTTTCATGGAGTTATACCAGGGAAGAAAGCCGAGTCACTCGGCCAAATAGCTCTGGACGTGGTGTTTGGTGATTCGAAACATTTTCGCAAAGAGAAGTTGACGTTTGAGGTCGGGGATTTTCAGAGTGCATATCATGCCATTTTGGGGAGACCAGCTTATGCATGGTTCATGGCTCGACCATGTTACGTGTACCTCAAATTGAAGATGCCCGGCCCCAAAGGAGTGATCACTGTCACCGGTGATCGGAAAAAGGCAGAAGAGTGCTTTCAGAAGGGCTCAAAGATTGCTGATTCCCAGGTGACAGCGGTCGAGTTTGAAGAATACAAGCAAAACGCAGATCCGAGTGATTTGCTGCGATCCAAGAAACCCGCCACAGAATCTGCATTTCAGTCGTCCGGTGAGACGAATCCTGTTCACATTCACCCGACCGACCCCGATGCAGCACCGACCCACATCTCCACAACACTTGACCCGAAATAGGAAGAAGCGCTCATCCAGTTCCTCCGTGAGAACTGGGACATTTTTGCATGGAAGCCCACTGACATGCTAGGTGTTCCCAGGGGACTGGCTGAGCATCGCCTGAGAGTCGACTCATCAGCAAAACCAGTCAAAGAGCATCTTCGGTGGTCCGCCGTCCAGAAGAGAAAAGCCATTGGTGAGGAAGTGGCTCGACTGTTGGCGGCAGGATTTATCCGAGAGATATACCACTCCGAGTGGCTCGCTAATGTCGTCATGGTTCCTAAGAAGGACAAGTCGCTCCGAATGTGCATTGATTTCAAGCACATCAACCGGGCCTGCCCGAAAGATCATTTTCCTCTCCCTCGCATAGATCAAATTGTTGACTCGACCGCGGGATGTGAGAGATTGTCTTTTCTAGACGCCTACTCCGGGTACCACCAGATCCGTCTGTACGGACCCGACGAGGTAAAAACAGCTTTCATCACTCCATTCGGGTGCTTCTGCTATATCACCATGCCATTCGGCCTCAAGAATGCCGGAGCCACATTTATGCGAATGATTCAGAAGTGTCTACTCACTCAAATCAGTCGGAATGTGGAAGCGTATATGGATGATATCATCGTCAAGTCACGAAAAGGTTCCGACCTGCTCGCTGACCTCGCCGAAACATTTGCCAACCTCAGAAGGTATGATATCAAGCTCAATCCATCAAAGTGCACATTCGGAGTTCCTGGTGGCAAGTTACTCGGTTTTCTCGTTTCCGAGCGAGGGATCGACGCTAATCCAGAAAAGATCGGCACCATTCTCCGAATGAAACGCCCTGTGCGAGTGCACGATGTCCAGAAGCTTACTGGATGCTTGGCCGCATTAAGTCGATTCATCTCACGACTCGGTGAAAAGGCATTGCCTCTTTACCGACTGATGAAGAAGGCAGACAAGTTCGAGTGGACTCCAGAAGATGATGCAGCTTTTGCCGAGCTAAAAGCTCTGCTCTCCACCCAGCCGGTGCTTGCTGCTCCGATCAGCAAAGAGCCTCTGTTGCTTTATATCGCAGCCACAGGACAAGTCGTCAGTACAGTGCTTACGGTCGAGCGGGAAGAAGAAGGAAAAGTTTTCAAAGTTCAGCGCCCAGTGTATTATTTGTCTGAAGTCTTGACTCCATCCAAGCAGAGATATCCTCATTATCAGAAGCTTGTGTATGGAATATACATGACCACAAAGAAGGTTGCTCATTATTTCTCTGATCATTCCATCACAGTCGTCAGCGACGCTCCACTATCAGAGATTTTGCACAACAGAGATGCAACTAGTCGAGTGGCGAAATGGGCGATTGAACTTCTTCCCCTTGATATCAAGTTTGAGGCAAAGAAAGCCATTAAGTCCCAGGCAATAGCAGATTTCCTCGCCGAGTGGATTGAACAGCAGCAGCCGACTGAAGTTCACTCGGAGCATTGGACCATGTTTTTTGATGGCTCTAAGATGTTGAATGGTTCCGGTGCTGGGGTTGTCCTGGTTTCCCCCAGATGAGATAAGCTCAGATATGTGCTCCAGATTCACTTTGATTCCTCCAACAATGAGGCAGAGTATGAGGCCCTCTTATACGGATTGCGCATGGCCATTTCACTCGGCGTCCGTCGCCTGATGGTCTATGGCGATTCAGATTTAGTGGTCAACCATGTGGTGAAGGAGTGGGACGTGAGAAGCCCAGCCATGACTGGATACTGCAGTGCAGTGAGGAAGCTGGAAAAGAAGTTCGAGGGGTTGGAGCTCCATCATATACCCCGACTGAAAAATCAAGCAGCTGATGATCTAGCAAAGATAGGTTCCAAGAGAGGAGCCATTCCGAGTGGTGTGTTCTTGGAGCATATACACACTCCATCGGTCAAAGAAGATCCTTTCACCGAAGAAGCTCCACAGCCCAAGAGTGCCACAGAGCCGACTGAGCTTGAAGTCCCAGCAGTGGTCGACTTGGTCATGGAGGTCTTGGTGGTCATTCCCGACTGGACAGTTCCGTATATCGCGTATATCCTGAGAAAAGAGCTCCCGGAGGATGAGGAAGAGGCTCGACAGATCGTCCGTCGATCTAAAGCCTTTACCGTAATCAAAGGACAGCTATATAGAGAAAGCGCGACTGGAGTTGGTCAGAAGTGCATAACACCAGAAGAAGGTCGAATCATCCTTAATGATATCCACTCGGGAACCTGTGGTCATCATGCGTCCTCTCGGACCATCGTGGCCAAAGCATACCGAGCCGGATTTTACTGGCCAAAGGCGAATGAGATGGCAAAGGAAATAGTGGATAAGTGCGAGGGATGTCAGTTCTACTCGATTATGTCGCACAAGCCTGCATCAGCTCTAAAGACCATTCCACTCGTCTGGCCTTTCGCAGTATGGGGGTTGGACATGGTCGGTCCTTTGAGAACAGGGCGAAGTGGCTTCACGCATGTACTGGTGGCAGTCGACAAGTTCACCAAGTGGATTGAGGCTAAACCAATCAAGAACCTCGACGCCGGTGCTGCTGTTAGCTTCATCAGGGAACTGATATTCAGATATGGAGTCCCGCACAGCATCATTACGGATAATGGGTCGAACTTTGACTCGGAAGAATTCAGGGATTTCTGCAACTCTCAAGGCACACGAGTCGACTACGCTTCGGTCGCACATCCGCAGACAAATGGACAAGCAGAGCGAGCCAATGGCCTCATTCTCAAGGGATTGAAACCCCGACTGATGCGTGATCTCAAGCATGCAGCTGGAGCTTGGGTCGACGAACTTCCCTCGGTGCTTTGGGGATTGCGGACCACACCTAATCGGTCGACCGGAAGAACTCCATTCTTCCTAGTCTACGGAGCTGAAGCAGTCTTGCCGAGTGATCTTCTCCACAATGCTCCTCGGGTTGAAATCTACAACGAAGCAGAAGCTGAACAAGCGCGGCAGGACGCAGTCGACCTTTTAGAGGAAGAAAGGGAGATGGCTCTGATCCGGTCGACCATCTACCAACAAGATTTGCATCATTTCCACGCCAGAAATGTGAGGGGTCGAGCCTTCCAGGAAGGAGATTTAGTTCTCCGAGTGGATCAGAAGAAACAACACAAGCTTGCTCCTTCTTGGGAAGGACCCTTCATCGTCACCAAAGTTCTCCACAACGGGGCGTACCGTCTTTACAACGTCGAACATAATATCGACGAGCCCCGAGCTTGGAACGCGGAACTACTCCGCCCATTTTACACTTAAGTTTATCACTCGGATGAGTTGCAATAAAGTACTTCTGTAGTTCATGGATCTCAAAATAATAGTGTCATAGTTCCTCCATAATTTTTGTCACTTTTTATTTTGTCCAA
>NC_057798.1:21279380-21287648 GCF_018294505.1 Triticum aestivum | reverse complement strand
AGCCCAGTGCTCGCCTAAGATATAGAAATCCTACCGAGTGACGAGCGAACCTCTCACTCGGGGGCTTAGCTGCAGTCCAAGTACTCGCCTAAGTTATCAAAATCCTAACGAGTGAAGAGCGAACCTCTCACTCGGGGGCTTAGCTGCAGTCCAAGTACTCGCCTAAGTTATCAAAATCCTACCGAGTGAAGAGCAAACCTCTCACTCGGGGGCTTAGCTGCAGCCCAGTGCTCGCCTAAGATATAAAAATCCTACCGAGTGAAGAGCAAACTTCTCACTAGGGAGGCTTAGCTGCAGCCTAGCGCTCGCCTAAGTGGATTAAGGAATAAGTCAACTGCAGTGAGCGTCTTGCTTTGAACCTGCAAAAGACATTTCGAGCCAAAAGCAATCATATTCAAACACCAAATTCAAGTTCAGATCGATACCTAAAGGAACCGAAAGTGCTCAGGCGCTAAGCCTGTTAAGGTTTATCGGTTACAACTCCACTCGGCATACCGAGGCAAATTTAAAGCGTCGAGCTTAGAAGAAGTTTTTTACCCCTCCTGTGGAGGGCTGGAAGGTGCAACAAACTCATCAAGATCAATTCCATCTGCGATCCGAGTGGCAGCAGCAAGGAAAGTTTCCATAAAGGACCTGAAGTCGTGTTTCTTGGTGTTGGCCACCCGGAGGGCAGCCAGCTTGTCTTCTCGCGCATCTTTGCAGTGGACTCGGGCCAGACACAGAGCAACATCTGCACCACACCGAGCCGAGGACTTTTTCCACTCCTGCACTCGACCAGGGACAGCGTTCAAACGAGCCATCAGCGACTCGAGGTCGTTCTGGAGTGTCTCCCCGAGCCAGAGCGTTGAGTCGATGCGAGATGTGGCGACCTTCAGCCTTGCAAGATAGTCCACGGCAGCTGCAACACGGGACTCCAGTCGGAAAACATTCATGGCAACTTCGTCGTTCACCGGAGAATTGACGGGGTCAAGGTTTGGTTCCAGCCGGCTAGTCTCTTCTTCAAAGTTTTGACAAAATTCTGCAAGGACGATCACCGAGTCAAGGCAATGGTCGAATGAAAAAAAAAACCACAGTTGAAAATGATTGTTGAAGGTTTACCTTCAAGCATAAGAAACAGCTTCTTGGCAAGACCACTCAGGAAGACCTCCAGATCATTTGTCTTCCCAAGAACAGCTTTCAGAGTAGCATTTTCTTGCTCAAGCTTTGCGACTGAAGCTAACTTCTCGTCAACAAGCTTGATCTTCTTAGCTAGTTCAAGGTCTTTTTTCCTTTGGGCCTCCCTCACCTTACCTGCAAGTTACAGCAAGATCAGATTTTGAAACAAATGAAGGGAAAAAGCAGTCGTCGAGGTCTCACCAAACATACCTTCGGTCTCCTCCTTTGCCTTCGTCAGATTCTCCTGAACCAGCTTCAAATTCAGCTCGAGCTGAATGTGCTTGTTTTCCAGTTCAGTGTAGCGAGCCGCAAGGTCACAGGAGTTCTGCAAAGAACCAATCGACTAAATGTCAAAGATAATTCACTTCCGGGTGGAAAAGGAAAAATCACGCGTTTCTAAGACTACAGCCGAATCCAAGCATTCGACCGGTTTGCGAAATCCAGTCGCCATAGTCGAATGATGGAAAGACTGAAATTATAAAGCCTAAGGCCGACTGCCAGCAGTCGACCTTAGCCTTGGGGACTACACCCAGTGGGTGCACTCAGCGTGCCCCCACTAATCCTATTGAAGACAGAGTCGACCAGTCGACCTCAAAAAAAAAGAGATGTATTCTTTAAGACTGTAATCGACTGCAAGCAGTCGACCACAGTCTCGGGGACTACACCCAGTGGGTGCACTCAGTGTGCCCCCACCGGTTTGCGAAATCCATTCGCCATAGTCGAATGACGGAAAGACTGAAATTATAAAGCCTAAGGCCGACCGCCAGTAGTCGACCCTAGCCTTGGGGACTACACCCAGCGGGTGCACTTAGCGTGCCCCCGCTAACACAGAGTTTAAATCGACACACCCAGTGGGTGATTACTATAAATTCTGGAAAGAAAACAAGCGGTGGTCGACTGACCTGAACATTGCTTTGAAGGGCGGAACTGGCGTCGTAAGCTGCCTGGCTCGCATCCCGGATGGTCTTCAACTGCTCCATCATGATCCCTGCCTGGCGTATCGCCTCCTTCGCGGCGCCAGCTTGGTCCTCTGGGACGTGGTGCATCGTGAAGAGGGAGGGCTGCAGAGCACTCGTCAGTGGATCTGCGAAGGACACAGTGTGTCGAGTGGTGTTCTCCTCCTCCGCGACCAGAGTCTCAGGCACCGTCACATCCTGGGGCACCCTGCTGGCAGACGCTTTCCTTCTCATTCTGTGCTTCAGCGGTTCCTCATCTTCATCATCATCAGGGAGAGTGATAACAACATTGGATGGAGCTACAGAAAAGAATCAGAATTAGAGATCATGAGTCAGTCGACTAGAAACGGGGTTAAGAGTATAGTACCAGGTTTTGAGGTTGCTGCGTCCTCCATCTCATGATCGTCAGCCCGGGCTGAGGTCTCGGAAGTAGCAGCACTGCAACTCCAAAGAGTCAGTCGACTAACTCCAGCGCCAACCAGAGATAAAGTTCACACAAAACAAGAAGACTTAAGCAACATGATTACCCTGATATGGTGGGGATGGACACCTTCATCTTTGGAAGGTGCTTGGTCGGCTTTGACGGGGCCGCCCTGGGCTGCTTCGATGCCTTTTCAGTCGGCGCCGGAGAGGTGGTCCGAGGACGCTTGGTCGACTGTGTAACAGTCGCAACCCCCTTGCCACATTTAGTCGCAGGGTCATGGACAAGTTTCGACCGCCTTTCCGAGCGCGGTGGTGCGACCTCCTCCTCCTCCTCCTCTTCCTCGTCCTCATCGTCATCATCATCATCGTCATCATCATCATCATCATCCTCAGCGGCGTCCGAGTCCCACTCCTCCTCCTGGCTCTCGCCCCCGCTCGCTTCTCCCTCCTCGGTCAGAGCTTGTGCTCCATTGGGCATCGAGTACAGCTCAGTGAGGGCCTGATAGACATCAAGACAAAGATCAGTCGACCGATCGGCAGAGAAAACAGAAATAAATGCAACTAGAATACAATGACATACCTTGTTTGGATCACTGTGGCAGTCGAGTGGAGGAATCCTTCTGGCTCCGCGAGGGTTATCCTTGTTCCTAGTAACAGCGGCCATCCACCTTTCCAGAGTGGCATCGTCGACTGCTTCTGGATTGACCCGAGTCACATCCTCAGTCCCGCAGTACAACCACATGCAATGGCTCCGGAACTGAAGAGGCTGGATACGACGCCTAAGAAAAACCTCCAGGAGATCCATACCCGTCACTCCCTCCCGAACCAACTGAACTACACGCTCCATCAGCATCTTCACGTCAGCTTTCTCCTCCGGAATCACCTTCAGAGAGGAGGGCTTGTTCACTCGGCCCATGGTGAACTGAGGGAGTCCACTCGACTGCCCCGGCGTCGACTGATCCTGGCAGTAGAACCAGGTCGACTGCCAGCCTCTGACTGACTCGGGAAATATCATGGCTGGGAAGGTGCTCTTGTTCCTCATCTGGATCCCCAGACCCCCACACATTTGGACAAGTCGGGTTTTTTCGTCGCCTGGGCTCGCCTTCTTCACGGTCTGAGAGCGACATGTGAATATGTGCTTGAACAAACCCCAATGCGGTCGACAACCCAGGAAACTCTCACACATGGACACAAACGCGGCAAGATAGGCGATGGAATTCGGGGTGAAGTGATGGAGTTGCGCTCCAAAAAAGTTCAAGAAACCATGGAAGAAAATGCTCGGCGGCAAAGAAAATCCGCGGTCGACATGGGTAGCCAGAAGCACACACTCACCCTCTTCTGGCTGGGGCTGCCACTCTTTCCCCGGAAGCCTCGCAGCTCCATGGGGGATCAGGCCCTCGTTGGCCATGTCGAGGAGATCCTTCTCCGTGATGGTCGACTGGATCCAATCT
The DNA here is from genome assembly GCF_018294505.1 of Triticum aestivum. NCBI lineage: Eukaryota > Viridiplantae > Streptophyta > Magnoliopsida > Poales > Poaceae > Triticum > Triticum aestivum. The sequence goes on along the minus strand of NC_057798.1, from coordinate 21,283,663 downwards.
CCCTGGACCCAGCCTTTCGGCAGGCGAGATCTAGACGAAGACCCGCCACGACTGGTGGATCTCCCCTTCGCCTTCTCCGTCGCTGACGCCTTCTTCGCGCCTTCCAACGCCGCCGTCTTCTCCTTAACCATGGCTGCCGGCGGGACGCGCGAGGAGAGGTTGTGCGGAGGCGAGAGCGAGCGCGTTGGGCGGAGACGAAGGGAACAGAGGGAGAATGCTGAGGCACTGTTCAAAAAACCCTCGACGGGCGCATTTATAAGATCCCTTCCGAGTGGATGACAGGTGGGCCCGGTCGATCTAATGATATCCTGAACAGTTACGCGGACGCGATACGTGGCGAAAAAAGCGGAGTGGGGATCGAGGCGTCTATGCCCTGTCCCGTCCGAACATCGCGGTCCGCCCCGCTTTGCGCGCTTCCCCAAATTTCGCATCCCGCGGGATCCGCGAACGGCAGATCGGTCTGCCAGACGCGGGATTTCCTGCGATCCGTCGCCCGGAAATCGACGAAGTCCAAAAGATCACTCGACGAAGGAAAAGAATGGATCGAGTCGACTGAAGAAAAGTTGTTCACTATCAACAAAGAGATTTTTTGGTTCAAAACAACGCACGACCAGTACGCGAAGGATAATCGGAAACAACATCAACTCCTTCATCACTCGAGCCTCAATCCATTCGGGGGCTAATGATGGAGTCATGTACCTAGGGTAGGGTCACAGACCTGATCTAAGTACCCTGCCCAAGGACACCCTTAGAAGAGATCACCTTCCAGTCGACCTACGAGGGACTCACTCGACTGACTTGAAGGACTCGACCACGAAGACTCACTCGACCACCAGAAGGTCAAGAGGCACTCTGCACTGCAACGGCCTGTAATTAAGTAGACTTTATGATAGTAAAGACACTTTATGTGGGGTGTTACCAGTAACGCTCCGGACTTAATGTACCTTAAACCCTTCATTACGTGGGTTGGCTGGGGTCCTGGCGCACTCTATATAAGCCACCCCCTCCACAGGAAGAAGGGTTCGGCACCCTGTAATCCATACACACATAATCCACTCGACCGCCTCCGGGCTCTGAGACGTAGGGCTTTTACTTCCTCTGAAAAGGGCCTGAACTCGTACATCTCTTGTGTTTACAACCTCTCCATATCTAGGACCTTGCCTCTCCATACCTACCCCCCACTCTACTGTCAAACTTAGATCCACGACATGAGGTCCTTAAAATAGGGAAGCTGCGTGAAGGGGGTAATGTGAGTCCAGTTGTGCGTCTCACCATATCCTTCAAAACATTTTTTCCCTTTACCGATGCCTTTGCCTTTGCCTTTGCATTTGCCTTTCCCTTCGCCGGCAGGCTTAAGAGCTTTGAGCTGAGCAAGCACATCCGCACCAGAAAACGTTGGAATCTCGTTTACTTCATGAACAACTTTGCCTTTTGTGAAGTTCTTCTTGTCTTCCCTATCAGGATGGTCTGGAGGGAGGAATTGTCGATGCTGGTCAAAGGCAACATACTTGCCACCCTTCTTCAGCCAAATGAAAATCAAGGCCTGCATGCACACTGGGCAAGGCATCTTTCCACTTGTACACCATCCGCAGAACAGGGCATAGCCGGGAAAGTCATGCATGCAATACTGTAGCCAAACTTTCATCAAGAAATTTTTCTGCAGATGCCGGTCATATGTCAACCTCGGGAAGTACCAAGAATGGTGCAAATCATCCACCAACGGCTGCATAAACACACTCAAATTCTTCCCTGGATATTCAGGCCCCGGAATTATAAGCGACAGGAACATGGTCTTGCGTTGCATTATGGCGCCGGGAGGGAGATTGAGCGGAATAACAAATATGGGCTAGCAGCTGTATGGATTAGACGACATACCATATGGATTGAACCCATCACCTGTTATAGCAATTCTGACATTCCCAGCCTCGGCTGCTTCCTCCGGGTACTTTATATCGAATGACTTCCATACTTCACCTTCTGATGTATGTACAATTTTTTTTGGATTGTACCTTTTCCCTTCCTTGTGCCACTTCATCATTTTGGCAGACTCCTCGGTGATGAAAAGGCGCTGCAGTCTTTTTATAAAATCAAGATACCGTAGAACCTTCACAGGGATTTTTAGCTGCCGCTTCTGACCATGCTTATCGACCACCTCAATATACCGAGAGGAACCGCACTTCCTACAGTAGTTGTCATCCGCATACTCATGCCTAAACAAAAGGCAATTCTTTGGACAAACATGTATTTTCTCATAGTCCATGGAGAGCGCCTTCATGATTTTCTTCATACCGTACAGGGTTTTTGGCAATTCATGGCCCTCGGGCAGGCTGTTAGCCCATACTCCTAGAAATGCTTCGAAGCAACCTCGGCTACAGCCGTACTCAGCCTTCACTTCCACCAGTTGTGAGATGGCATCCAGCACAGACAGCTTGGCACCCTCATAGAGAGGTTTCTTTGACGAGGCCAAGATTTCCAGGAAGGCCTTTGCGGTTTCCTCCGGCTTCTCCGGTTCATTCGCTGAATGTGACGGAGGTGTCGGCTATGCAACAAAGACATCATCTAGCATGTCTCTAACCCCATCATCCTCATAACCAGCGACGCGTTGTCGTATCACATCCTCTCTACCACGGTCCCGCTGGGCAAAGTTTATAGGCATATTAAAGTTGGGCATAAATCCATGCGTGCGAAGGTGCTTAATCATCGCACTCTTATCTCTGCAGATACGTCTCTTACATCTGGCACACGGGCATTCTGGCACCATCCTCATTGGACTACGGAATATCTCTTTCAAAAACACATCAGTTTTCTTGACCCACTCTGTTGTTACTTGATTCCGATGGAAAAACCCACTATACATCCACTGATTATCTGCCATCTCTGCTTTATTGGAACCCACACAACAAAATTAAGGATTCATTTAAATTACCCACATCAATATTTTATTTTTTACAAGGTTGATATTTAATCCACCTACATCTCTAATAGGTAAAGATGGGTCCTAATCCCACTCGAAAATGTGTAGATTGAGTACGGTCCATGCTCCACCCCATTCCGAGACAAAATTTCGGCAGCACCTCCCCGCTGTTCTCCAGATACACGTCTCGGAAAAATGCCGAGAGAATGTGCATCTGGAGAACAACAGGGAGGTGCTGCCGAAATCCTGTCTCGGAACGGGGTAGAGCATGAACAACGTACCCAATCTACACATCCTCGGGCTGTCCATGGAAAGCGCTGGACAATCCGAAAGAGCTGCGGTGATAAATATGCAATTGAATGCATATTTATCGTTGCAACCCTTTCGGACGGGAGACCTAGGTTACGCGATTTGATGTGAAAATTCAATCTAGTGACATGGAAAAAAAGTGGACGAGGTCATGGAATTGTTGCTCACCCTCCGATGTAGTCGATCAAAGGAGAGGGACGATCGTGGACCAACACCTCCAACGTCGACGATCACTCCACGAAGATGGAACACCACAAATCCTGTTATTTACACCGAGTGAAAAAAAATTAGGTCATCACATCACATTAAGCATTGACACTTTAAACTATAAAGAAAAATCATATTTTGTCAACTGTCAAATTTGGAAGCACTTATCATATCGCATTTTAGGTCATCACCTCACATTAAGCATTGACACATCAATTTTCTTAGCAAGATCATCATGATGAAATAACCACTTATTGTATCCCAAATTTGAAGCACATCTCACATAGCTACTTAACAACATCACAAACTGAAAATAAAATCTCCGTTAACAATTTTATGAACTAAGTGACTCAAGTTGCTTTTTTAACTATGATAATTCATTTTGCCGAGATTCATCCATCTAGCAACCTAACCGTAGCAAAATAACTCATTTTGCCGAGATTCCTCCATCCATCTAAGATACATATACAACATTCATCCATCTAGCAACCTAACAACATCCAAAATCCATCCATGCATTCATTCATACATCGAACAATAGCTAAATAATGCAAAAAAATGGAAAAAAGGAGTGTTAGCTCACCGGGCAGAGAGGCGTCACGGTGGTGGAGTTGGAGGCAGGGGCCGGCGGTGGAGGTGAGGGGAGGGCCGGGGCGGAGCTGGGCCGGCCGGGAAGGTCGGCCGGTCGGACCAGCAGGGGGCCGGCCGGTCGGACCAGCAGGGGGCCGGCCAGGCTAGGGCGGAGCTGGGCCGGGGCGGCGTCCACGCAGGGCGGCCGGGGTCGAGGAGGGAGGGGCAGGGCCGGCTGGAGTGAGGAAGGGCGGGGAAGGCTGGAGCAAGGGCAGCGCCGGCT
>NC_057798.1:21277768-21278890 GCF_018294505.1 Triticum aestivum | reverse complement strand
GACGAGAGGTGGGGTGGGATGGGGCGGCGGCGACGGTGGGGCAGCGGGGGCGCGGGTGAGGAGAGTGGGCAGCGGCAGGGGGCGGGGGAGAATCCGGCGGCGGCGCGGGTGTAGAGGCGCGCGGCGGCGGCGATGAGGGTTGGGAGGCGCGGGGGGTCGGGAGGAGGAGAAGGAGTGGATGGGGGCGCCCCGCGCGGCGATATGGATAAGGGACATATGCCGACGGCTAAGCCGTCGACATAGGTGAAGGCGCCACGTGGCACCTATGCCGACGGCTTAGCCGTAGGCATATATTTTTTTATTTTTTTTATTTTTTTTATTTTATTTTGAATTATACATGGTATATAATTATATTGAAGATGATACATGGTCAGCAACATTTTTTTCTGGACCAAATTTTTTCTATGGTCAGCAACATTTCTTTATGATATAAATATTTGCTAAATTGTACTAACAAAAAATGTACATTGTGTTAAAATATTTCGAAATTAATTGAGGAGGGCAACATTTCTTTATGATATAAATATTTTCAATGGTCTAGCGAAAGGTGATACATAGGAGAGCAACTGACTGAGGGGTACCGTTACCGAGTGCATGATCCGGTGACTATGCGAGTGCCTGATCCGTCTACTACCGTTTCCCCCCTTCACACCGCACCGTTACCGCAGAACGTCTACTACCGTGTCATCGCAGTTCGTAAGGGGGGCCACGCACCGGAGACGCGTGTCGCTTCTTCGGACATGCCACAACACCACCCCGCATGTATGACGGCCCGGTACGACGCTCCGGTGGCATTGCTACCCCCCACCCCCCAGGGCCCCTGTCCCGCCTAAACCTGGAGCGGTTGACCATGGGATCTAGCCCTTTGACTTTGCACGGACGGGCTTTGACTAGTGGACCTCTCCACCCGGTTGTGTCGGGTCGGCCCAGAGGGACACCGGGGAGCAACATCCGGGCCAAACCCACAGCTAAATCCACTCTGTGTAGACCCGACGCGGCAGTTTCCCCCCTCCAGGTGCCGGCGGCGGCGACGTCCGTGACGGGGGGCACACCCCGGAGATGCGTGTCGCCTCTTCGGACATGCCACAACACCATCCCGCATGTATGAGGGCCCGGTACGAC
>NC_057798.1:21252182-21274569 GCF_018294505.1 Triticum aestivum | reverse complement strand
CCACCCCGCATGTATGAGGGCCCGTACGATGCTCCGGTGGCATTGCTACCCCCAGGGCCCCCGTCCCGCCTAATCCTTTAGCGTTTCACCACGAGATCTAGCCCTTTGACTTCCCACGGACGGGCTTTGACCAGTGGACCTCTCCACCCGGTTGTGTCGGGTCGGCCGAGAGGGACACCGGGGAGCAACATCCGGGCCAAACCCACAGCTAAATCCACTCCGTGTAGACCCGACGCGTCCGTTTCCCCCCTCCAAGTTCGGGCGGCGGTGCCGTCCGTGAGGGAGGCCACGCACCGGAGACGCGTACCGCCTCTTCGGACATGCCACAACACCACCCGGTTGTCAAACACGTACTATATGTAAGTTAGTCAAATAATAATATTTAAGAAAACATAAAATATAGCTATGAAAAAAAAGAAAAAAATAACAAGTGGAGGGGGTGACCGGGAAGTGGATAAGGGAACTATGATAAAAAGATCGATGACGTGGTAAAAAAAGAAAAAAAAACTATGAAAAAAATATAGATATGAAAAAAGAAAAAAAGAAAAAAAAACTATGCGGACGGCAAAGCCGTCGGCATAGCTGCGGCATAGCTGCGGCATAGGGCAGATGGCCGGCGCGCTGCGGATCGATGATGTGGCATCTATGCCGACGGCAGCCGTCGGCATAGGTGGTGGTCGGTGCGCCTCGGATCGATGACGTGGTAAGGGCATCTATGCCGACGGCCTCCCGCCTCGGCCGTCGGCATAGATCGGACGCCATTAGCCGCACGGCACGGCGGGATCGCCGGGCCCGCAACTATGCCGACGGCCAAGATATGTCGACGGCCGCTGTAGGCATAAGTTTGGGTAAGCCGACGGCCTTTCTGGGCCGACGGGGGCCGTCGGCATATGTCTGGATAGCCCGACGGCTTTATTACGCCGACGGCCTGGATATGGTTGTCGGCATAGCCCTGACAAGGCCGACGGTGGCCGTCGGCATAGATATGGCCGTCGGCATAGGGCCCTGTTCCGGTAGTGTAGTACTCCATTTAAAAATATCATTAACATTTAGACTCTTAGGACATATTATATTTCCAACTAAATTAAAGTAATTTATGTTACCTGTAAATAAACTCTAAGCACCGCTGAATTTCAATTGTGAAGTGCCTTGATATCCCCAGACGAATGAGCCGGTCGACCACCCATAACTGCTCAAAAGTATCCATAGAGTGGCTACATGGCACTGAGAAAACAAATAATTTACGTGAATGGTGACGTTTTGTATTGACCAACATACAAAGGGGCTCTCCTACCTAAGAGTGCATTCCTGTTGGTTGTACAAGAAAATAAGTGGTAGTGATTTTTCCTCCCCCCTTGAACTTTTTGACAAGCCTATCTAGCAATGCTAGGCATTCCTTGTCGCCAGTGTAACTAAGGGCAGCAGCTGTGGCAGCAGGCGAGGAATGGAAGGATCCGTCTGGACAACGCAACGTGAGTAGCTTTTCCCAGTCCAATGGTAAGTCAACCATTCCCTCCAAACTGAAAAGTAGGGTCGTTGGTATGGCGTGTAGCACATCCAGAGGTATCCTACAATTTGAGAGGCGGATTAACTATTACTTAACTAATTATACATAGACTATTCAGTTCAATGTACAAATCCAGATTTATCACATGCATGTAGCTAGGTATACATACTTAGAGAGCTTCAGATTCCTCTTGGCATATATCTCTTCCAAAACAGTGTGATTGTAAGGGATGTCCAAGTCCAGGTCCTTCGCCTTCTCTAGGAGTGCTGGGAAGTTAATCTCGAAGCCACATGGCATCCAGTCCTGTTCCTCTTCTAGCAACCTGCTCATATTTTCTTTGATCTCTGGAGAAGGCTGCAGAGGCACGCAGGCATAATTCAAGAAGGAGTACAGGACAACATTCGGTGGACCGCTACAGGCAATGGGGTGTACTCCACCAGCTCGGCCTATGCGATTCAGTTCCAAGACCCACCGGACTGCAGGTACAGATCGACAATTTGCAAGCCATGGGCGCCGGCAATGATGAAGATCTTTTTCTGGCTACTTCAACATAACCGTCTGTGGTGCAACGATCGGCTTCAGCGGCGTGGATGGTCAAACAGATACTTCTGCCTATTCTGTTTCCGCTATCTGGGGACTTCAGAACATCTATTCTGGTCCTGCCCCTGCTCCCAGAAGATCTGGGCAACGAGATCACATTGGCGTGGTTGCCAAGCCCTCAACCTAGCCTGTTGGGCGGCGACGCCTTCAAGCTCAGTCACGATAAATATGATCACGCATAAGGCGCAGCCAGGGAGCGAGAGGCAAGCCATCCGATCAATGATTATCCTGTTATGTTGGGAGATTTGGCAAGAAAGGAACAGCTGCATTTTTCGCAGCAAGGAAGCAAGCCCAGCAGATGTCATTGCCAGAATCCGGGCCACCGTTGAACTCTGACGCTGAGTGGGAGCAAAGCACTTCAAGCGCCCCTTGGGGGAAAGCGATGCGAGAGGATAGACCTACACTATGAACCGGGCCGTCTTTTTCTCCTCCTTTTTGTGTAATCTTTCATCCACCGATCACTTGATCAACCATGTTTTCCGCTCTCTCCTTCCAAATCAATGAAATGCCAACACGATCTGGATCTTTCAAAAAAAAAAGATACTCGTACCATTAGTTCAGTGTTCGCGACGTGTTGGTTTTTACCAACCTCTTTTTTTCTAAACTTTATCATACTTTTACATCTACACAATACCCACATATAAGTTGCGCGAATTTAGAATTGGGTTCATCCATCCTAGGTAGGCATGCCGGCATCTACTTTAGGGGTGGGGAGGGGGAGGGGGGACAGGCTCGCCCGCGATCTAACTTAGGTGTGTGGGAGCGCTGCAATTTACCCGGAAAAAAAATTCCCTCACTAGGGTGAGAGGGATGGCCATGGATGGCGGGTGAGGGGAGGCCTGTGTGGCTAAGATGGCGCAGGAGCGCCACCGGCCGTGAGCGGCGCAGTTCGACGGAACGTGGGGGTAGTTTCAGGGAAGAACATGAATAGGATATGGGGCATTAGGTTGAAGAAAATAATCTGGCCGTTCATTTTGCATCCGGCGGCTCAGACAGGAATATCCGCATGATATACAGTAATGTGCATGATCTATAGTAATGCACTGTATAACATGCATTCTAGAACTAAATTTACAAAATTATCAATCCACACTAAGCATATCAATCAATGGATTACTAACCCTAAAATTTATCATTTCTACAACATATATTGGTCGCGATTAGCAATGAGGCGAGGCCGTTCCTACAGAATTCCTATAACTTAGCATGTAAATCCATGGATTCCACCCTTAGCATATCACCCTAGACTATATATCAATCAATCTATCTATTATAACAACACAACAAATTTGGTGCGGCTGGCGACGAGGAAGGCCGGCCGGATGCAACGGAGCGAAGCGTGAGGTGAAGGAGAGGTAGGGATCGAACCTTTTGTGACAATGAGCGGCGATCTCTGATGGTGACGACAAGGGGGTAGCCTTCTTCGGCAAGGTCCAGCAGCAGCGGCTAGTCTTGGGAGGCAGACGGGTTGAGTGGAGATAGACAAAGTATGCGCTAGGTTTCTACCTAAGTAAAAAAAGGGCGAGCTAGTGGCGTCGGACTAAGCCCACGCCACAAATATTGGGGCCCAAAAACGAGAAACAAATATCCGGGCCTGAAAACGAGAAACAGTGACCAAAAATAGACCAATAGCGTGTCTTTACCCCACGCTGTAAGTAACCAGTGGCGTGTCGAGTCTTTGACACACCATCAATAAATCGAGTGTTCTTTTTTTGCCGAGCACATTTTACCAGGAGCAACTGCCGGCGTGTGCTGTGTCCTGCTGCCTGCCGAGAGCCACACTCGGCTTACATGTCTTTTACCATGATCCCGTGTTCCGGTACTCGGCAAACAACAAAGAATTCGGTAACGGTGATTTTTCCAGTAGTGTTAATGCAATAGTGGCGACGTATGCTTTCTTGCCCACACCACTAGTATTTCAAAAAGATAATGATGACGTGAATTGAAAGTGTCGCACCGTCAATTAAGATGTGTGTAAACATTTGTGCACTAGCTAGTGCCTGTTACCTGCTTGTACAACTTAGGCATGTATCATGTCGTTCGGAACCTTATTTTTATTCCATCTAAGTATTCACGTGCAGTCCTTGCAGGTTCTTAGACATGTAACATGACGGAACCCATCACAAAACATGCTTAATAATTTCAACGAGGACTGAAGAGGGTTCTTCCTAAATCACATCCTGGAATATGACCTTTGCGATGTGGCTATCAACTGTTTCAGGTGAGCAATGAGCCGAGTAATAGAAGCTTTTCACCACGTTGAGAAATGTCTGTCTGGTCTCTCTGTTGATGCCATGGCAACCCTGATGAACACGCCAAGATAGTTCTTGCATCTCCAAATCCACTTGCCGGTGTAAGCCCTCTGTGTTCTCCATACTTGCCCCATTCTGTTTTCCCCCCATTAAACATTTTTTGGTTATAGTTTCACAGATGGATATATGGATGCAATGCATGTACACACGCACCTGAGCAAGACCTATTGTGGCAAGCTTGTGGCAGATGGAAGAGGTGAGCTGCTCCAGCTGGGAATAATCCCAACGGTTCAGTTTCTGCTCGGTTGAAGCAATCCTTCCTGAGACGATCTCGATGGTGCGAACGAACAACAGTGATGTATCTCCATCAACGGATCCATGGCTCTCCTTTGCAGTCCATGCCATGAGCCACTGCTTCCACTGTAATTACCAAAGAAAATAGAGATTTGGCCGTTTCATATCTGGTAAAAGTTCAATATCATATCAACAACTATATCTACGTGTAATGATTTGTTCAATTTTACAGCTTCACGAAGACCGCCAAAAGCATCGCCAAATGAAACAAGGTTGATAAGTTCTTCAAGATTCTCTGTTGAATAGCATGGACCCCTGCAATGAATTGCACACACATTTTGCATCGATCATCACTAAAAGAAGATTCCGGAGAGGGAAAACTGTGAGGCTACAAGCTGCATACATACCCAATGTGTCGAAAGTGAGCTGTAACCGCCTCAGCAAGCACAGCCACACGAGCCCATACTAGACGCTCTGCTGCTCGGCTAGGTTCAAAGATATTTGCTGAAGCTAAGAAGTAAGCCGTGAGCGCGCTCTTTGGAGTCCCACCATACCTCTGCAGATGGTTTCTTAAATACCACCTGTGCATACTCGATCTCATTTAAGAATATAGCAGTCTTTACTAGCTTATTGATTGCACTTGGAATAGAGTGGTAGAGGAAATAGACCGTGACTTACTTTCTGAGGCCATTCCACTCAAGTCGGGAGAGTCTTTGATATTCTCTGAAATCAGCTTTTGCCATTTTAAGGTACATGTCGTTGCTCACAAGATTCATTCTGAAATGGTATGGGTCAGAACTAAGGGTGTGATAAATATTTGGCAACCAGAAATTTATATTTTTTTAATAAAAGGCGCTTTATTGACTTAAATTGATGCATCAATCGATACAAAACCAATGAACGGACACACATCCGGCATCTGCATCACTAGGAACTGTAATTTTTTCTAGTATAGTAGCAACTAAGAATAGGTCTAGTGTCACGTGTAAGATGAGTACTACACAGGATGGTTACTAACTGTGGGTCCTCACTAGCAAACCGAGAGTAACTCAGACGTTAGGTTCCTTTTGGTGGAAGCAACCCACCAGGGTTCACGTTCTAAACTTGGCATTGCTGGCTGCATATTCCTAGTTTTATCTCAGGCCTGCAGCGATGTGTGTTCAATGGAGGAGATGATCTGTCAACTATGGCAACTTCATCAATCTCAAGATGATATGCCCGCTCAGTGGAGGTGCTCATAAAGATAGGGTGTGCATACATGCATTTATAAGGAATGAATATATGTGCATATATATGAGCGTCCATGTCTATAGTACATATGAGTGTCTGTGTCTACTGTGTTAAAACGCCCAGGTGAATCCTCATTCCTCAATTATTACATGACGAGCTGTCTAGTCTACAAGATGCTCATGATACAATTATTTTTGTAGAACATGACTTGGCTAAAGCCATCAATATGAAGCGAATTCTTAGCGTGTTTGACCAGCTCTCTGGGTTAAATAGTAACTTCCATAAGAATGCTGGATGTATAGCTACTAAGCGAAGATGCCATAAAATATTGTTAGGCCATGCGCAAGTGGACGTCTCATCCCACGCCGCCCCTGCGTGCCACGCGGAAGAATTCTCAATCAAGGCCGCCAACCCTCATCTCCCTTCTCCCCCGTCACCATCGTCACATGGCTCGGCTGGGCGAAGCTCGACCAGAGCCGGCAGTGGCAGGGCATCCCTGTCCCTTCACAGGCAGGGGCCAGCACAGGGCGGCTCCTTCTCGCATGGGCGGGGCGCGGGCGTGCATTGGCTTGCATGCACCGTGACAGTGTGTCGACAGGCGTGGTGATGGGTGGTTTGTGACGGCGAGATGGCTCCGGCCAGATCTGGCGGACGGCGGCCTCTCACTGCAAGGGTTGTGGGCGACGTATGTCGGCATTGACGGGTCGCAGGTGGTGGCGACGGATCCATGGCACGCGCCCCCAGATCTTCTTCCAGCTGGCGACGACACCTTGGGTTGGGTTGGGTTGGACAGATCTGGGTCACTTGCCTTGATTTGTCTAGCCCGATGCGGTCCTTCCTCCTACGTTGGTGGGTTTCTCTGACCTGTGCCTATGCCCTGGTTCGCGGGACGGATCTGCCGTTGCAGATGATGTAGCGAGTTCTACAGCCGCTGCTAACTTCCTTTGAGGGCATCGTCAAGGTGGTGGTCCTGTGGAGCTCTGAGGGAATCCTTAAGTTTGGCTTGCCGGACTGGACAATGGTGGCGTGTGGTGTCGCTTACCTCCTTAGTGGCACTGTTTTGGAGCTTCGGCCCCTGGGAGCTCAGAGGTGTGGTAGCGTTAGACCATCACGTGGACTTGGATGGAAGATGCATCTGCTTCGGGGGGAAACCCTTGATCTTGGTGTTTCGGATAAAGCAATGGAGGTGTCTGGAGCCGCTCACCCTCATGAGGGCAACTTTCTTGCAGCAAGTGTTGGCTAAAGGGGTCTGGAGGGCGGGGCGATGTTTGCGTCGATGACAGTTGGACCTGTCAAGGTCAACGCGTTGATCCGCGGAAGATGGTGAAGGCAGATTCTAGAGCGTGCACGTGCGTTGCGCGCTTAGGGTTTGCTAAGCTAGTTGGTGCTCTCGGCTGGCCGTGAGCGGCTTGGCAAGGCAATCAAATTAGATGGTGTGATGTCAAGGCACGTCACCAAGCTTTAGATGTAGCGATAGAGGTTGCCAAGAAGGTGGCTTTGGGTTAGATCCATGTATTTGTTTCGTCTGACACTATTGAATAATATAATAAATATGGTTGTGTGCATCCTTGGATGCACATGCCGGAGATTTCAACCTTCTTTTCAAAAGAAAAACCTTGGATGGAGTTTGGGAGTCTCTCTTTAAGCATTTGGAGCGAAATACTCACGATTGTGAAAGCCAAACTAATACTCCAACCTTTGGAAGGACCTTACAAATTTGAAGGATACTTTTGTTTCATGTGTATCTTTTAATGTGGTGCATGAGGGATCAATTAGATTCCGATAAAATGGGTAGATCGGACACATCTCTCTTAAGCTGCCTGTAACATCATTATCATGCATATTTTATTAGTATATGATACTATCTTCATCATGCATAGTATCATGTGTTAGTATTTTGATGACCTCATTTATTGTCATGCATATAAATAGCAGCACATCATTTATTATGATATGATACTCGACCCTCTTTTTCTTCATTTAGTCTATGCCACCTCAGCAAAATTGGCTAGTAGACATACATGAACGGGTCCATGTGTGTGTGTGTGTGTGTGTGTGTGTGTGTGTGTGCGCGCGCGTGTGTGTGAGAGAGGGGGAGGGTGTTAAATCTCTAAGGTATTTTTATTTTGGTTGGGACGACAACATTGTTTTTGTCTATCTGACTATGTAAAAATGACGGTGTTTTTGACTGAGGTTATGGAGATGCAACTATCGTGTACCAATTGGCGGCGGTTATGCACAGTATTACATAACATGCATCACAGTGAGCCGGTTGAGGTTAGCGTGAAGAAGCTACCACTGAGTTGATATCCTTGTTTGGATGGCGTGCAAGTGATAGGCCATTGAGTGTTTAGAGTGGTCTTGTTTGGCATGTTAATCTTAGTTGGTCCATATGTTATTATCATTTCTTCTTTTGGCCAGATCAAACTCGGATCTCTTTGTAATAAACAATGTAATAAGGTTGGTCTTATGATGCAGAGTATGGTAGTGATAGAAGTTTCATTATTAATTATTTTTACCTGTAGAGGACCTTAGCAATCCAGACATCTGTGTTGCCTCCGTACTGATCCAGATACATCCTTGTTTCAATTCGTGACAAACTTGCTTTCCAGGGAAAGTTCAGTGTGTACTCGACCTGAATTTACAGGAGGAATGGCTCATCAATCTGTTGTGAATTAAGGGCATTAAATAGTCGCCCGATTGATGCATACATATATATAATTAACTGGAATTTGTTGGAACATACTACCTCGCCCGACAGGTCCTTGGTAATGATCCACTTGTCGTGCAGTTTGTTGGAGGCTTGTCTCTCTTGGAGGAATGCACGACAATAGCGCCCGGCCCGTGCCAGGACGTCGTCGTCACCAGGGAACATGAACTGCGAAGCACGGTAAGTGTTGTACATCGGGGTGACAGATGCATGGTTGGTCTCCATGGGGAAACAGAAGAAATTGCCATCCTTGGTCTCAAAGTGCTTAAACACGGCTACATTGTAGATCGATGTGCGTTAGTCTGTCAAACTCGATCCAGCATAACATATATAGTAGCCATGCATGCCAAAGCACTACTACTTATTAGTTACATGGAGTGACATCGTAGCCATGCTGACGGAGGAGACGGAAACCCATGGACGTATCATCAATATCCACGACTTGACAGTACGCGTTATGAGCTAGTCCCTTCTGAGTCCAGCGCCTGTTTAAAGTGTATACATTCCTCTCAATCTGGTCTACTCGTCTTAAAGAAAAAACACTACTCTGGTAGTACTCCATTTAAAAATATCATTAACATTTAGACTTTTAGGACATATTATATTTCCAACTAAATTAAAGTAATTTATGTTACCTGTAAATAAACTCTAAGCACCGCTGAATTTCAATTGTGAAGTGCCTTGATATCCCCAGACGAATGAGCCGGTCGACCACCCATAACTGCTCAAAAGTATCCATAGAGTGGCTACATGGCACTGAGAAAACAAATAATTTACGTGAATGGTGACGTTTTGTATTGACCAACATACAAAGGGGCTCTCCTACCTAAGAGTGCATTCCTGTTGGTTGTACAAGAAAATAAGTGGTAGTGATTTTACCTCCCCCCTTGAACATTTTGACAAGCCTATCTAGAAATGCTAGGCATTCCTTGTCGCCAGTGTAACTAAGGGCAGCAGCTGTGGCAGCAGGCGAGGAATGGAAGGATCCGTCTGGACAACGCAACGTGAGTAGCTTTTCCCAGTCCAATGGTAAGTCAACCATTCCCTCCAAACTGAAAAGTAGGGTCGTTGGTATGGCGTGTAGCACATCCAGAGGTATCCTACAATTTGAGAGCCGGATTAATTATTACTTAACTAATTATACATAGACTATTCAGTTCAATGTACAAATCCAGATTTATCACATGCATGTAGCTAGGTATACATACTTAGAGAGCTTCAGATTCCTCTTGGCATATATCTCTTCCAAAACAGTGTGATTGTAATGGATGTCCAAGTCCAGGTCCTTCGCCTTCTCTAGGAGTGCTGGGAAGTTAATCTCGAAGCCACATGGCATCCAGTCCTGTTCCTCTTCTAGCAACCTGCTCATATTTTCTTTGATAAATAACACACCTATACACCAGAAAAGGTGCACTCTACATTAGATACATGATCCTTCCTTGGAAGTAAACAAAGTATATCGCTGAATAAAATAAAGAATGAAGTGATCAATCAATTTACCTCTGTTGCACAAGTTGTCATTTCCAATGTTCCAAGACTTCGCAGCCACCACACATGCGAGGGTGCTGATCATCCGATCTTGGACCATAAAGAAAGCGGGATCACCCCACGAACCATCTGGTAGTTGATTTTGAACAATCCAATCGATGCACGAGGGGAATTGCGGTCCATCGCCTCCGTCAAGGTTCTTGACAAGAGCAACCAACGCCGTATCATAGGCTGAAACATTCATTGACGTCTCATCATCACCCAAAGACCCTAGTGTGGTTCTAATGGCATCGATCATCTGTTCTATCTCGCTTGGTTCATCCTTTAGGAAGGTTTTGATTTATTTGTCAGGGTTTAATATGTATGTTTGCCAGCTCATGTGCAATAGTTATTATTCTGATCAATACGAGTTATGCATATATGCTCACCTTGTGTGTTCTCCATTCACGCAATTCTGCCTCCGGATATGATGGGGATTTGCTACTTAGCAGGAGTACTAAATGCCAGGCATGAGAAGTGGAAAAGAACATGTAAGTCATATTAAATTTACCCTCTTAACATTTTGAACTCATTTATGAGAACCTGGCAGTTAACTTTTAGATTCCAATTTCTACTCAGACGTTCAATCAATATAATGAACTAAGAGATTTAATACTCCAAAAATGCAATACCCAAGGCATGTATTAATGGACATTCCTAAAAATGTATAGATGGATCAAAGGATAACAAATGACTCATACCATCGTTAAGTGGCTCTAGAATAGTGCCAACAGACTTAAACATAAATTATTTTTCTAGCTCCATGACAGGGTTCAAACAAAAAAAAACTACTAAAAATGCCAGCATCTTGTTATTATGATTGTAATTTTAGCACTAAAAGCTGCGAGAAAACTTCCATACATCTGTATTGGGACTGCATCTTTGCTCAAGCATCTTGGTATGAGATTGTAGAGAATAAAAATAGTGGTATATCAACCTATGATGAAATCATTTTTACCTCTTTAGAATTGGCATGGACATAGTCATTTTAGGCTGCTGGAATATTTAGAATCTAAGGAACAACAAAATCTTTTGAAAATGAAGTGCCAGTGTTAACAGTTGAAAATTCCCCCTAAAGCAAAATCTAATACTTTTGGGGCATCTAGTGAAGCACAAGTACACTGCAATTCTTCAGAATTGGATTGCCCAAAATAGTCATTGGATAGGCTTTATTTATTTATTTATTTTTCCTTTCTGTCTGTACATATGTAACTTACTTTATATTAATAGGAAAATACATAGGGCGTAGAAGAAAGTTGAACTCATGCACATTATCACTATTATATGCTGCATGAAAAATATGCCAGCCAACTAAAACCTCTAGATCAACATCAATTGAAACGTTAGGTGGACAGGAGAGAATATTCATAGAAGAATCTATGTATTATGTCATAGCATGTAAACAATGTGGGCTGCTCTGGATTGAGTTCCCTACTTGCCAATTATCCATTGGTCTATGCGTTTCTTTTGCATTAAGTTTAATCATGTATGTATAATTTGAACCCACAACATGATTAATGGATTGGGTTATTAAGGCTATGTGGATGAATGTTGTAGCTTGTATACCTTTTTTTTCAATAATATACTGATATTACTTGTGAAGTGAAAGTAATACCATTTTGTGATTACTGTGTTCTCTGGGCAGACTGAAATCCCTAACTTTACCATTCTTTCCAGAATAGGAAGTTCGTGAAAGAATTTTCTTGTTTTTCGTTGAAAATACCAACCTTAACCACACAACCTGGGTTGGGACTACCCCCATCCCTAGAGGAGCGTACGGTTTTGAAGCTCCTATTCCAACATGAACGGAAACAAAATCGTCGAATTTTGCTATTTGTTTCCCCAAAGGGGTAATTGAAGAATTAGAAAAAGATGCGATTATATATTAAAAGTTCACGATGTGCTAACGAGAAAAGTGGGCAATAGGGTAGAAAATCTCACAAAAATCAGGAAGATCTGATTGGTGTTTTTATACATTGGAAAACGACAACCATTTTGTGTTGCTATACGCATTTGCCATGAAACCTAGTTTTTTTTTAGGGGTTGCCATGAAACCTAGTTTTTTTGAGGGGTTGCCATGAAACCTAGTGAAGAAATGACAATAATTCTTTAGTGGTCCGGAATAACAATTTAATGATTAGCACTGCAAGTCAGCCCAATTCCCGTTTTAATGCTATACTTAGTCAAGTGCTTTTGTTGAGTTTTTCAGTTCTCATGTTCTTTATTAGACCTAAAATACCTCATACATGTGCAACATGATTCTGATAAGGTTTAGTCCACGTCAAGAGTAATCAAGAAATTGTGTTCTCCATGATCATTTATGTTTGAAGGTAGCCTATAGTTATAGTGGTTTTCTTTGCTTATTCGTCGAATCAGAAGGAAAGAGGCTTGCAAAGTAGCTTTTTGTAGGTGAATAATTCCAAAGTTATAAATAGCAGGCCATGACAAATAGTGACAGAAGCATTAGCGCACTAAATTGCAGCTATAGTGCGCTAAATTTTGCTGTAGCACGCTAAATAGCACTAAAAGGCTTACCAGGATATCACACTATTTAGAACTTTGAACTTCAAAGATTCTAAGGTTAGGATACCTATACCATGGTAAAGAAACTTCAAAACTCGAGAAAAATTTCACAGTTACTTATTCATTGGCGCAGAACGTGTTTGGCATTAACAAATTTGGATATTGAACTTACTAAAGGAAATAAAAAATGTGATGTGCTTTGTTACTCGCATGCTAATAAGCTAATTTTTTTACTAATGACAAAATTTATGTTTGGCCTTAGAATTATATATGTCACGTACAATATGTTCAATATGTTTCCATTCTTACAATTAAATAAAGACATTATATTGTTGTTTGAGTTTTAAACAACATCATATTAAAAGATAAAACAGACACATATATGCTTCCTAATTTCTATATTATGGAAAGTCTCTCTAGAAAGCAAGCTCACTGGATTGCAATAAATAATTTATATAAAATATATATCCACCACAGAGGAGCCCGCCTATTTGCGCAAGCCGCTGTACTAGTTCAAACATTTTTTAAGAGAATGTGAGCCAGAAATAATAATGTTATTTCGGGAGTACTCAAGTTTTTTGATAACCATGCATGCATTCAGGTGTGGATATTGATAGATCATGATTACCACATTGTTGACGCTGAGAGTGTAAGTGTAGGGAGAGTCGTCGCCATGGCTCTGGTGTTGTCTGGTCGAGCACTGGAGCATGCCGGACTGTAGCGGTGAAAGTCAGCATCCTCCACCTTCTCTCTCTCTCTCTCTCTCTCTCTCTCTCTCTCTCTCTCTCTCTTTGTGTCAACCTTTTGGTTTTTGGCTCAGTGATGAGCTCCTGCATGCTGCTATGATCAAGTATTTATGAAAGAAGGGTCTAGGTGACAGGTTTTGTTGGCAGTATCTACGGCATATTAAGGCTGAGGGAAAAGGGCATCAAAGTTCAAGCACACGACAAAAGGCTGCTATGATCGTCCTTTTTAATCTACAAGTATTAGAAGTGGCAGCGAGTCTGACGGCGGATGTTGTGCTTGTTAATTGGCAAGTAGTAGAAGCAGTAGGCATTAGCGAGTGCAACTGGTATTATTGTTGCCATCACCATAATGGGCAACTTACCCTATTTGTTGATCCGACCTTGCTATACATACGATGAAATCTCCGTCCAACATTACGATTAGAGACAAATCGTTGATGATTCAGGCCATAACATTTGCAGTCTGGTCGTACCGATGTACGATGAATATGAATCGTACGCAGAGCAGATTTTTTGTTGATCAATTGAAGCGGGTGGTCAGTCGCATGTGTCTTTGGCACGCATAACATGGGTCGCTAAGATGGCAAGCCATACATTAATTCCACCTGCCGGACAAAACGCGAACCCTAGGTATCTGTTTGTTGTCCAATTGATAGAGGTGGGTGGTTACTTGCATGCGTGTCTGATTAGCTGGACATGCGTGGCTGACAGAGGCCCAAACATATATATTAATTCCAACTGCCGGACAAATTGAAACGTAGGCATAACAACTTGATTCTCTCTTTAAGAAAAAAGTCGCCGTTGAAACATCAGCGATCGTCACATCACCGGTTCACACCTTCACCCCAATGACGAGACTAATAGGGCCGGCAAACGCATAATGGTGGTCATGTTCCTGAAATTGTCACGGTGGTTGATCGAATAGCTGGAACATCACTGTCAGGGGAAATGAAAAATTGCAGCACTTGTGTTCAGCATGTTCACACAGGTTGTCTTTCGTACTTGTCTTTTCAGCAGGTTGTCTCATAACCACCTTACTGAGCATCACTGTTAGCCAGTTCCATGAGCTGATCGCCCCATTTCCCATGGCAAATCCTACACAAGGTCGTTCCTCTTCCATCCTGCTAGCATCTGGACGCCAGGCACCTCAACAGGCCGTCCTCCTCTGGGCTGCTCCACAGTTCGTGTCAAAGTGTGGGCTACATCATGGAAAAAGAAAGCCTCCTCGCTGCAGCTTCGCCTGCTCGGCCTCCGGGATTCCTTCCACCGAACCACGTACGTTGCTCTGTTTCTTCTCTCTGATTTCTGCTCCATCTGGTAAGGAAGGAGTAAGAGTCCGTAGCTTTGCTTGGGTGGACTTTTCTATTTTTCTTAAGCTACTTTCGATGCAGATTCGCATGGATGCACATATAATTCTTCTCTGTTTACCAATGCCTGAAACTTATACTTGTGGTTGGGATTGCTAATTTATCTATTTGTACTTCTAGAGTTAGGCCGTCTAATTGATTTGTTTCATACTGCTCTCCTTTCGCCGAACAGCCTATGTTGAGGAGATGTTGGCACGAGAAAATGCAAGGACGCGCAACACGGTATGAACATCACTCCTAAGTCCTAACCCTTGTTTCGACTAGATGTTTCAAGTCCATGTCATGTCAGGATTCACGTCACTGATCAAATGCTGGATGTAAATTAGGAACGGAAGGCTAGAATACGGAAACATCTGGAGAAACCTGAATTCTCGCCATCTGCCTATGACACAGCATGGGTGGCTATGGTGCCATTGCCCGACACCAATCGGCAGGCTCCATGCTTCCCTCAGTGTGTTGAATGGATATTGCAAAATCAACACTGTAGTGGTTCATGGGCTATCAACCAATTCGGCTTATTAGCAAACAAGGATATTCTGTTATCAACACTGGCTTGTATCATTGCACTTAAGAAATGGAACGTTGGCTCCGACCACATAAGTAGAGGTATGTATATATAGATATAGATTGTTTTACCTTGCATTGTTTTAGTTTTTTTGGAAAGGAGGTTGAAACCCCTGGCCTTGCTTGAAAGATCCTGACACGTATAAAATGATACTTGCAGGACTAGAATTTATTGGAAGGAATATCTCCACTGTAATGGATAAGCAGATTGTTTCTCCTATAGGCTTCAATCTCATTTTCCCTGGTATGTTTAACCATGCTATCAGGATGGGTTTGGAATTTCCAGTCAGAGAAACTGATATCAGTGGGATACTTCACCTTCGTGAGATGGAGCTGAGAAGGCGTGTAATGAAAAATGCTGCCATATTAGTGTAGCACGGCTCATCGGCCTAGTACGTTTGCGCCTTCACCAGCAACCTAGCACTGCTTGCCTTCACCGTCAAGAAGTCTTTTTTTCTACTTGTTCTTATAAAAATAACGTAGAAAAATTGTTCTACGGTTCAGGGCTTCAAATAATTGTTTCCTTGAAAACTTATTTTCAAGAACAACTTTACAAAATTTCTTATGTGTTTGTAATTATTTTGAATGGAAAATTTGTCCTTGCTTTATTTCTTTTCCTTCTTGTTTTCAAAAGAATTGGATAAGTGTTTTAAGATGTTTTCCCTTAGTATGGTTTTGTACAATCAAGTTTGACTGAGGAAATCCCTTCAGAAAAAAAGAATTTGACGGAGGAATATAGGTTATGGTGCGGTAATCGAAGATTTTGTAGCATCAAAGATACTAGGGTACTCTAGGAGCATGCAAGTTTTCGTGGTCAGATAGCATCCGGGGAGCTCGTGGGAAAAATATACAAAATCAGGTCTGCATAGTGTTTTTTTTCAAGTTTTTTTACATTCAATTTTTATTTGCCACGAGCTCCAGGGATGTCATTGACCATGAAAAGTTGCACGAGCCTACCCCACTTGAGCATCTTAGATGCCTAAAAGTTTCAGATTTTTCTAAATTTGTGTACTATTTGTTTTTCTAATTTACTGTTCAGGGGCGGGTGCAGTTGGCCTGGGCGCCGAATCACTGCTCTCGCCCTAGTGTTGGTTCTATGTTCTTTTGCTTACTAATAAAATTAGCAATCAAAGTTTGTGTATTACCTATGAGTAACATAATATACATATTTATACTTGCTTTAATTTAGATTGGCTGGTGAGGAATCTAACGGGAAAGAAACATATCTGGCCTTTGTTGCTGAAGAAGGGTTGGTAAGCCTGCTGGACCGCAATGAAGTTATGAACTTCCAGAGAAAGAATGGGTCGTTGTTCAACTATCCTGCCGCAACGGCCGCTGTATTAGTCCACCGCTACGATGATAAAGCTCTCCAATACCTCAATTCCATTGTCAGTATATTTGGCAGTGCAGGTACGTGTTTGTCTAATTTTGTTTCTGAAGCATCTCCAAGGGTGAAGATTCTTGCTATATACCTAATGCCGCTATACGTATACAGTACCAACAGTGTACCCACAGAATATATATTATCAGCTCTCAATGGTGGATATGCTCAAAAAGATCGGAATATCTCGGCACTTTTCCAGTGAGATAAACAGTATCCTGGACAAGGCATACATGTAATAATCAGGAGTAAATACTACTTGATATCTGTTCGTAGTAGTATGTAAACTTGATTGTATTCACTTTGCAGTTCCTGGTTACAGAGAGATGAGGAAATAATCCAAGATGTAGAAACATGTGCAATGGCATTTCGCCTTTTACGGATGAATGGATATGATGTTTCATCAGGTAGATACTTTGATCGAAATTCCATGTCTCCTAACAAACATTCTCTTTTTCCTTTAATTTTACTTACTGCAGTTAAAAATTAATCTTGTACAGATGAGTTGTCCCATGTTTCTCAAGCCTTCACTTTCCATAACTCACTGGAAGGTTATTTAAATCAAACAAAATCTTTATTAGAGTTATACAAGGCTTCAGAACTATGTTTGTCAGAAAATGAATTGGTCCTGGAGAACATAAGTAACTGGTCAGGGCGCTTATTGACAGAAAAGTTGTGCTGTAATGGGTCAGAAAGAATGCCAATTCTTGGAGAGGTAAGTATCTACGGATTTAAAACCCATTTCATTTGACATTTTGGTTTAAATTCAATATTGTTCTTTTGTAATTTCAGGTAGAATATACTCTTAAATTTCCATTTTATGCAACAGTGGAAGCTCTAGATCATAAGAGGAACATTGAACATTTTGACTCTAGGGTTCCTCAGCAGCTAAAGACAAAAAACTTGTAAGGCCCTCTTTTCTGAAAAATAAATCTCTGTGACATCATGTCAATATATGTCACAATAAAATGAAAAAAAATGTTGGATCAGGCTGTGTCATGTTAATCAAGATCTTCTAGATTTTGCCATTGAAGATTTCAGTATTTCTCAATCTATATACCAGGATGAACTTAGCCACATCGAGAGGTAATTTGACTATCATTTTTTCACTTGATTTCTTTATGTTTCTATAGATTATTTGGATTACTTTTTGGGTTGACAGGTGGGAGAAAGAAAACAGGCTGCACCAGCTAAGATTTCTACGCAAGGGGAGTCTAATAAATTGTTACCTCTCTGCTGCTGCAACCATATCCGCTCATGAATTCTCTGATGCTCGCATTGCATGTGCGAAAAGTATTGCGCTCGTACTTGTTATTGATGACTTCTTTGATGTTGGAGCATCCAAAGAAGAACAAGAAAACCTCATCGCATTAGTAGAGAAGTATGTTTCCCTTAACTTGATTTCTTTGTCTGCACTTTCTGAAACAGCGCTGGTGTATTATGCTTTGCAAGTGAGTCATCCTTCCTGTTTTGCCAATGGTTGTCTTAGGTGGGATGACCATCACAAAGTTGAGTTCTACTCTGAGCAAGTAGAAGTAGTATTTTCTGCTTTTTATACCACAGTTAATCAGATTGGAGAAATGGCTTCTGCAATACAAAACTGCGATGTTACAAAGCACTTGGATGAAACAGTGAGTTTCTTGTGTTACCTTCAGATTCTGAGATACGTTATGTTGAATTCCAAGTTGATAAGTACCACATGGCAGCTGCGATTAGCTACATACAAAATAAGTAAGAAAAACCGTGTATTAAAAATTGCATACTCATCTGCAGTGGCTACATTACATGAGGTCTGTGGCAACCGAGGCAAAATGGCAACGGAATCAATATGTGCCAACAGTTGAGGAATACATGACAGAACCGCTTACCTCATACGGGATGGGCCCGATTATGCTCACATCACTGTATTTTGTCCAAAAAAATCTCCTGAAGCACATTATCAAAGACCCGGAGTACAGTGAGTTGCTTAGACTAATGGGTACATGTGGCCGTCTCTTGAATGATACTCAAGGCTTTGAGGTATTTTCCGTTCAATCTCTAACAAGTATTCATAGCAATGGGTTATCACTGCCGTACGTGCAGATTAATTTGACCCAGGGTAGTTCCTAATAAATGATCTCGTTGATGCAGAGGGAATCCAGAGATGGAAAACTGAACATCATCTCACTGCTTGTTCTTCAGAGTGGAGGTTCCATGTCCATAGAAGCTGCTCAAGAGGCCACACAGGAGTCAATAGCCTCATGTCGGAGAGACCTGCTAAGGATGGTTGTTAGAGAAGACCGTGTTGTTCCTAGGCCATGCAAGGAGCTGTTCTGGAGGTTTTGTAGGACAGCTCACTTGTTCTACTGTCACACCGACGGATTTACGTCGCCCAAGGAAATGCTCTGCACAATGAATGCAATATTCACAGAGCCACTCAAACTTCAAACTACCAGTCCTTCTTTTGATGTTCAATCAGAACAATAATCAAGGATTCCTTAATTATGCTATTATCCTGATTATATATGGATGACAAGGAAATATACCAAGCGGGGAGTGTAAATGCGACAGTAACCATATGAACCTTACAAATGAATCACTCACCGGTATCTGGTTGATATGCATGCCGCCAGTTAAAGGGTAGGAATTCTTTTTTTTTTTGCGGGGGAGGGTAGGAACTCAATAAGTAAATGACACCGGCGGTCCGAGAACTTGCGTTGCGGGTGCACTTAAGTCACGGTACTTGCAAACTGGAAAAACCCATCATAGAACTTGAATTACTGGTGCAGATAGGTCACACAGGTCATCTGAACCGGCCAGCGGCCCGGTTTTCTCCCTCTAACGGTCAAGCGCGACAAATTTGTTCACGACTTTAAAAATATATATGATTCGTGACTTTAAAAAAATGTTCGTGAACGATAAATTTGAAAACTATTTGTTCACGACATTAAAAAAATGGTCGATAAATTTGAAAAATATTTTTGATTCGCGAACATTTTTTTAAAGTTGTGAACATTAAAAAAAATTGTGATTCATGACTTTCAAAACAGTTCGCGAACAATAAGTAAAAAATATTTATTAAAAATATTTGTGATTTGTGACTTTAAAAAATTGTCCACGAACAAAAAAATTGAAAATGCTTGCGAACGATAAATTTGAAAATGTTCGTGAATGATTAATTTGAAAACTATTTGTTCACGACTTTAAAAAAATCGAAAATGATAAATTTGAAAATGTTTGCGAACAATAAATTTGAAAATGTTCATGAACGATTAATTTGAAAAATATTTGTTCACAACTTTAAAAAATGTTCGTGAATGATAAATTTGAAAAATATTTGTGACTCGCGAACATTTTTTTTAAGTTAGATTTCAGAAAATGTTTGTGATTCGCGACTTAAAAAAAAGGTTCTCGAACGATAAATTAAAAAATACTGCAACGGGGGAACCAGAAGATGTGCCAGATGATGCTGCAATGGGGGAAGCTGCTGAAGATTAAGAGGAACCAGACGATGTGCCCGATGATGATCTCCGCCGGGTCATTGTCGATCCAAGGACGCAATGCGAAAGTCAAAAAGAGAAGCTGAAGTTCGATCGCATGTTAGAGGATCACAAAAAAAAGTTGTACCCCAATTATGAAGATGTCAACACAAAGCTGGGTACCGTACTAGAATTGCTGCAGTGGAAGGCAGAGAATGCTATGCCTGACAAAAGAATTGAGAAGCTACTGAAAATATTGAAGAAGAAGCTTCTAAAGGATAATGAATTACCCGACAGTACGTACGCAGCAAAGAAGGTCGTATGCCCTCTAGGATTGAAGGTGCAGAAGATACATGCATGCTCTAACGACTGCATCCTCTACCGCGGTGCGTACGAGGATTTGAACGCATGCCCGATATGCGGTGCATTGCGGTATAAGATCAGATGAGATGACCCTGGTGATGTTGACGGCGAGCCCCGCAGGAAGAGAGTTCCTGCGAAGGTGATGTGGTATGCTCCTATAATACCATGGTTGAAACGACTGTTCAGAAACAAAGAGCATGCTAAGTTGATGTGATGGCACAGTGAGGACCGTAAGAAAGACGGGAAGTTGAGAGCACCCGCTGACGGGTCGCAGTGGAGAAAAATTGAGAGAGAGTACTGGGCTGAGTTTGCACGTGACCCAAGGAACATATGGTTTGGTTTAAGCGTGGATGGCATTAATCCTTTCAGGGAGCAGAGCAGTAATCACAACACCTGGGCCGTGACTCTATGTATGTATAACCTTCCTCCTTGGATGTGCATGAAGAGGAAGTTCATTATGATGCCAGTTCTCATCCAAGGCCCTAAGCAACCCGGCAACGACATTGATGTGTACCTAAGGCCATTAGTTGAAGAACTTTTACAGCTGTTGAATGAAAACGGTGTATGTGCGTGGGATGAGCACAAACAGGAGGAATTTAACCTGCACGCGTTGCTGTTTGTAACCATCAACGATTGGCCCGCTCTCAGTAACCTTTCAGGACAGATAAACAAGGGATACCACGCATGCACGCACTGTTTAGCTGACCCCGAAAGTATATACCTGGGAAGCTGCAGGAAGAATGTGTACCTGGGCCATCGTCGATTTCTTCCGACCAACCATCAATGTCGAAAGAAAGGCAAGCATTTCAAAGGCGAGGCAGATCACCGGAAGAAGCCCGTCATGCATACCGGTGATCACGTATTTGCTATGGTCAATGATTTACACGTAATCTTTGGAAAGGGTCCCGACAGACTAGCTGTTCCGAGTGACGCTGGGGGACACGCACCCATGTGGAAGAAGAAATCTATATTTTGGGACCTACCCTACTGGAAAGACTTAGAGGGCCGCTCTTCGATCGACGTGATGCACGTGACAAAGAACCTTTGCGTGAACCTGCTAGGCTTCTTGGGCGTTTATGGGAAGACAAAAGATACAGCTGAGGCACGGGAGGACCTGCAACGTTTGCACGAAAAAGACGACATGCCTCCAAAGCAGTATGAAGGTCCTGCCAGCTACGCTCTTACCAAGGAAGAGAAGGAAATCTTCTTTGAATGCCTGCTTAGTATGAAGGTCCGACTGGCTTCTCGTCGAATATAAAGGGAATAATAAATATGGCAGAGAAAAAGTTTCAAAACCTAAAGTCTCATGACTGCCATGTGATTATGACGCAACTGCTTCCGGTTGCATTGAGGGGGCTTCTACCGAAAAATGTCCGATTAGCCATTGTGAAGCTATGTGCATTCCTCCATGCAATCTCTCAGAAGGTGATCGATCTAGAAATCATAACAAGGCGGCCGCGGGAGAGCAGGTGGCCGGCGATGGTGGCCTCGTAGAAGGAGCCGGCGAAGCCCGGGTCGTCGCTGCGCACCTCCACCTCCGCGTCGACCGGCAGAAGTATGAACTCGTCGTCCTCCTCCGACTCATCGTCCGCCTCGTCCTCATCGTCCGCCTCCACGCCGACCGGCAGCAGGAGCTCCTCGTCCGATGATGAGGAGTCGGAGGGGGTCGGGGGGCGCCTCCTGGCACGGCCGCGGCCCATGGGAGCTGGCTGCTTTGGCGCTCGTCGATTCCTTGGAGTGTGAGGGGGAAGCTAGCGATGTGGGAGGGTGGCGGAGGCAGCGATGTGGGATGGCTGCGCCGGGTGGTGTGGTGTGGTGTGAGAGCGACCCACTTCCGAGGCGGGGCGGGGGTGATTGTGGTGGAC
>NC_057798.1:20874884-20878668 GCF_018294505.1 Triticum aestivum | reverse complement strand
AACACCGAAAGCTTGAATTGGATCTACCGGAGAAGAAAAAGAGAACGAAGAATGATAAACTTGAAGCTCGTGAGCATCTTCACGAGGGATCACCGGATCAAAACATTGATTGAGAAGAGTGAAGTGACATCACATGAATAAATGGACACTTGATTAAAAAAATCTGAGTCCTTGAAGAAAAAGGGGTGGGAGGGCGGGAAAGCAAAGGCAACTTGGGTACGGATGAAACGAACAACATTGGGAAACTGAGGGGTGATCTTGCGAATGTTGAAATGATCGGATCCACTTGAAAAGAAGCACACCGGTTGGAAAGAATTGACATGACAATCTCGATGATCGAAAGGATTAGCACTCCCATAGAAATATGAGAACACCATTTAAGAAAGGTATGGATTCAACATTTGACTCGAAGCAACTCGAATACCACAAATAAAACAAAACAAAGGATTGGCTTGCAGAATAAGCCGGAAACAAACATATGATAGAGATTCCGTCCGAAGTTTTCGTGGTGGGGCCCACACGGGCTCGATTGTATAGCACCATCATGTACAAGGCAGTGCACATGACATACGAAGTGTCCCCGAACCAGCATAGCAAGGGTTCTTTAAGACACAATGAGACCACTGTAAAAACGACCGTGGAAAGGCGGACCACTAGACGTCGAACCCCAATCTCATATCATGCATCTGTCGAAAAGATATTCTAGGAACTACTTGAATTCCCACCTATAAAACTCCCGAAACTTTCTGGTTATGCAATCTGGTGTTGGGGATACAGGGGAAGCAATATATATCACCCAAACTAACAATACCTACATCCAAGCTGTATCCATCCGTCAACACATAACCAAGAAAACTTCGGAAATCGTGTACCTCAATCTTCGAAAAGCATCCGTTATACGAGTTATGGCAATACTCCCGAGCTCGCCCCAGTACTGGGTTATCGGGGTTATCTCACCAACAACTGCATAAAAGAGATTTTCGATGTCGGCAAATCTCAGGTATTCCAGAACTGCAACGATAAAATTGTGACGACAACACCTCGGAGCTCAACTCCCCGGGTCAAAGCCACATAAATAGACAGGAGGCACCAAGAACAATGTTCTCGTCACAAAACCATCGAAACGATTCCAAGATACCCGCGTGATCCTAAAAATAATAATTTTTGAGTGAAATTTGAGGAGCGGGAAGTCAAAAAATCTACGTCAAGAGTCCTCACCAGAGCGACGAAGGGGCTGAGGAGTAAAAAGAATCCTACTCTCCGATATATATAATCCTAAGACTCAAAATAGTTTTTTTCTAGACTCAACAACGGCCAACAATCAAGGGGGCTCCTATGGTCGGTCGAGGCTCTGATACCAACTTGTCACGCCCAATATGCGACCCTATCCAAAAGGAACTCGAAGGTCCCACCAAGGATAGACCCGCATATTGAAACGCTTTTGCAAGGTGGATATCATTACATCAACATTACATAAATAGATGGGGAAACATACATAAGGCATACAATGCCACAAAAATACAACATCACAATACATCAGAGCATCATCCGACTATGGATGAAACACAAACAGAAACTCAAACGACATCCACCCTACTAGCCCAGGCTGCCGACCTGGAACCTATCCCCTGATCGAAGAAGAAGCAGAAGAAGAACTCAACACGATCAAGCATCGCTCTCGCGTCATGATCATCGCAAAATCTGTACCTGCAACTGTTGTTGTAGTAATCTATGAGCCACGAGGACTCAGCAATCCCATTACCATGGGTACCAATACTAGCAAAGCTTAAAGGGAAAGGAAGGGGTAAAGTGGTGAGGCTACAACAGCGACTAAGCATATATGGTGGCTAACATACGCAAATAAGAGCAAGAAGAGAGCAAACAGAACGGTCGTCAACTAGTAATGATCAAGAAGTGATCCTGAACTCCTACTTACGTCAAGCATAACCCAGAAACCGTGTTCACTTCCCGGACTCCGCCGAGAAGAGACCATCACGGCTACACACATGGTTGATGCGTTTTAATTCGGATCTGGTGTCAAGTTATCTACAACCGGACATTAACAAATTCCCATCTGCCTATAACCGCAGGCACGGCTTTCGAAAGATTATACCCTGCAGGGCAACTTAGCCCATGACAAGCTCTCGCGATCAACGAAGGAATAGACCTTCTCCCAGGAAGACCCGATCAGACTCGGAATCCCGGTTTACAAGACATTTCGACAATGGTAAAACAAGACCAGCAAAGCCGCCCGATGCGCCGACAATCCCGATAGGAGCTGCACATATCTCGTTCTCAGGGCAACACCGGATGAGACATCCTACGAGTAAAACCAGCCCTCGAGTTGCCCTGAGGTGGCCCCGCAGTCTACTCGGTTCGGACCAACACTTAGACAAGCACTGGCCCGGGGGGGGGGGACTAAAATAAAGATGACCCTCGAGAGAGCGACTCCCAAGGGAAAAGGTTGGTGGTGGTGAGGCAAATGGTAAAACCAAGGTTGGGCCTTGCTGGAGGAGTTTTATTCAAAGCAAACTGTTAAGGGGGTCCCATAAATCACCCGACCGCGTAAGGAACGCAAAATCCGGGAACATAACACCGGTATGACGGAAACTAGGGCGGCAAGAGTGGAACAAAACACTAGGCAAAAGGCTGAGTCTTCCACCCTTTACCAAGTATATAGATGCATTAATAATATAAGAGATATTGTGATATCCCAACCAAAATCCTGTCCACCATGGAGAAATCTTCAACTTCACCTGCAACTAGCGATGCTATAAGAGGGCTGAGCAAGTGGTAACATAGCCAAACAATGGTTTGCATAGGAAAGGTGTCAAAGGTTAGAGGTTCATGGCAACATGGGATGGCTCGACAAACAGATGATAGGTAGCGCAGCAAAGCGATAGAACCAAGCAACTAGCATAGCAATGATAGTAGTGAGATCCAGGGTAGCGGTCATCTTGCCTGAAATCCCGCTAGGAAGAAGAACGAGTCCATGAAGAAGACAGACGAACGTAGTCGAACGAATCCTCACAATCGCAACATTACTGGAACTAAGAAGCAACACCGAAAAGAAACAAACAACATGGTAAATGCACGAGCATAAACATGGCATGATGCACAAACAAGTATGATGCATGTCTGGTTTAAAAAGGCATGGCATGGCAAAGTGCAACAAACAATACTACAAGTTAAGTGGAGATCAATATGCAACGAGTTGCATATTGACAAAACACCACATGCAATTATTTAGTTTGATCTCGGTTATGTACCCAACAATATTAAATGTTATTAAACATGGCAAGAGGTAAAGCATAATGAAACTACCTATCTAGGCAAATTTAAATGAGGCCGGAAGTAACAAACAACAATTCCGGAAAATCCCCATATGCAAATTATGGATTCGGTACTGTTCTGTCCTAAACCATATTTTAAGTTTGTTAAACAGGAAAATAACATGGACCATGTTAATCTAGGCATTTTTCCACCCCATTTACATATAAAGTTTATTTAAATGGAGCTACGGTTATTTAGTTACGAAATAAATCATTTTAGCATGGCATTATGCAAAATAAACACAAACAGCATGTTAAACATTTTAAACATGTATGAAAATGGCATATTATTAATCTACACAATTGTCTGAGCATTTTTCATATATAAAACATTTTAATCCGATGCACGGTTTAAGAGATATTAAATGCATGATGCTTAGGGGGTTTTCTGCAAAACTGTAATTCACCGGATAAATAGCAAAATTCGCAGCGCAGGAAAAACACTATACTGG
>NC_057798.1:20873905-20874693 GCF_018294505.1 Triticum aestivum | reverse complement strand
AGGGAGGGCGGAGCTAGCTGGGCCGAGGCGAAGCCGGCCCAGGCGCGTGCGGTCGTGGCCTTGGCGCGGTCAACGCTCGAGCGGGCGCTCGTCCCCACTCCCGAGTGGGACGAGGACATGGCGGCGGTGGGGCTTGACTCCGGCGACGGCTCGAGGCGACGGCGAGGCTCACGAGGTTGAGGACGGGTCGCAGGGGCCCGGATCTGGCGGCTCCCGGCCGGATCCGGTGAAGACGGTGCCGACGGCGAGCTGGTGGGCGAGGGCAGCGGATCCCTGGGGCAGAGAGGGAGCTCGTGAGGAGAGGAAGGAGAGAAAGGAAGGGGGATGGCGCGGGCAGTGACCTGGGAGATCCGACGGGACTCCAGCCGACGGGGTCGCGGACGGCGGGAGGCGGCGCTCCAGTGGTCTGCCGGCCAGCGCGGCGGCGAGGGAGATCGGGCCCTGCCCGATCCCGATGAGGGATATGCGAGGCGGCGGGGAGCGAGCGCTCGGGCGCGGCTGGGAGGCGCGCGGGCTGGCGGGGCCCGTTCGGCCCAGTCGGGTCGCGGATGGGCCTCGCGGCGGCGCGGGGAGAACAGGGGGACGTGGCCAGGCCACATGGCGGCCTGCGGTTTGCTGCGGGAGCCTGCGCGGCGACGGCTGGCCAATGGGACACTGCCAAGTGGCGCAGGTGAGGTGGAGGGCGCCGGAAAACAGGGAGGAGGTGGATGGATCTGGCTGGTGGCGCGGTTTTCGAGGGGGATGCGGCGGCTGAGGGTAGGGGAAGGCTAGGGGCACCCAAAAATGGC
>NC_057798.1:20856625-20873617 GCF_018294505.1 Triticum aestivum | reverse complement strand
GTTTTGGGGGCTTTTCGGGGCCTCAGATCGACATCGGACGGCTCCGGACAGAGGGGGGGGACTAGGTGGGCTTGTGGGCTGTGTGAGAGAGAGGCTTGGGCCGAGAGGAGAGAAGAGAAGTGCAGCCCGGCGGCAGTTTCGGAGACCGAAACGTCCGGCGATTAAACCGACTATATCGCGGTTATAAATATAACGGTTGGGCAGTCAAACGGACTCCGAATGCGACGAAACTTGGCAAGCGGCGTGTCTACACTATAATAAGACCGCACGACAAGTTGCAACCCATTTCGAGAACATTTTTATGCCACTTATAAAATAATATTTCGGAGGTGCCGCGGGCGCGTGCGAGTGTGTCTGGACTCCGAACGGACAACGGAGAGAACCGGCGGAACACGAACGGATGCAAGTTTTATGAAAACAATGCCGATCCAATGCGCATGATGCTATGAGACGAGATGCATACCAAGAACAAAATGCAAAACAACAGACAAAAACCCAACCACGGAGGAAATAATAAATCACATAGCCGGAAATGGCAAGAGTCGGAGTTACGAATATGGAAAGTTGTATCCGGGGCGTTACATTACATGTGCTAAATTACATACCAGTGCACATATAGTTAATATGCTTTAGTTTTGTTCTGATGCCACCTGTTGGTTCCATCAGACTGCTTAATGTTCTCTATGCTTAATTACACATCAGCAAACTAGCACGTGGTTCCGCTGCTTGATACGTCTCCAACGTATCTATAATTTATGAAGTATTCATGTTATTATATTATCCTTCTATGATGATTTATATGCATTTATATGTCATTTTATATGATTTTTGGGACTAACCTATTAATCTAGAGCCCAGTGCCAGTTTCTGTTTTCTCCTTGTTTTTGTGTTTTACAGAAAAGGGATACCAAACGGAGTCCAAATGACGTGCCAATTTTTGAGGATTTTTTATGGACCAAAAGAAGACCATGGAGCATCGGAGTTGGGCCAGAAGAGCTCCGGGCTGCCCACGAGAGTGGGGGCGCGCCCCCCTATGGCGCGGCCCCCTATCTCGTGGACAACCCAGAGACCCTCCTAACATGAAACCAACGCCAAATATTCCTATAAATACAGAAACCTTCGGGAATTAACCTAGATCGGAAGTTCCACCGCCGCAAGCCTCTGTAGCCACGAGAAATCAATCTAGGCCCTCTTTGGCACCCTGCCGGAGGGGGCCATCATCACCGGAGGCCATGGAGGAGGATCTCGGAGGGGCCATCATCTCCATGAAGGCCAAGGACCATAGGGGGAAATCCATGGAGGAGGAAGCACAAGGGGGAGAACCTCTCCTCCTCTCTCTTGGTGGCACCGGAGTGCCATCAGGAGGGGAATCATCGCGGCGGTGATCGTCTTCATCAACATCACCATCCTCATCTATTTTACGCGGTCCACTCTCCCACACCCCGCTGTAATCCCTACTTGAACATGGTGCTTTATGCCACATATTATGATCCAATGATGTGTTGCCATCTTATGATGTTTTGAGTAGATATCTCTTGTCCTTGAGTTGAGTGATGATCTAGATTGGTACAAGTTGTATGTTTTATTTTGGTGCTGTCCTATGGTGCCCTCCATGTCACGCAAGCGTGAGGGATTCCCGCTGTAGGGTGTTGCAATGCGTTCATGATTCACTTATAGTGGGTTGCATGAGTGACTGAAACACAAACCCGAGTAAGTAGATTGCTGTGTGTGGGATAAAAGAGGACTTGATGCTTTAATGCTATGGTTGGGTTTTACCTTAATGAATCTTTAGTATTTGCGGATGCTTGCTAGAGTTCCAATCATAAGAGCATATGATCCAAGTAGGAAAAGTATGTTAGTTTATGCCTCTCCCTCATATGAAATTGCAATGACGACTATCGATCTTGTTAACAATTGCTTAGGACAATTCCGCGCACCGATCCACCATTATTACACACTCGCTATTTATATTATTTAGTAATATATTCTAACTTTATGATAACAGCACCTATTTTTATATTCTAGCTCTCCGATATCATACAAAGTTATCCTCTTTATACCCACAACACAGTTTTATTTCTTGTTTCTAGTTGGAAGCTAACGTTCGGTGCACGTAGAGTCGTATCAGTGGCAGATAGGGCTTGAGAGAATATTGATCTTACCTTTAGCTCCTTGTGGATTCGACACTCCATACTTATCACTTCCACCTTTGGGAATTTCTACGATGATTCCCTGCACTTGGGGATTATCAAGCTCTTTTCTGGCGCCGTTGCCGGGGAGCAATAGCGTGGGGTTGATCTTCTCGTGTGTGCTTGTTTGCTTTCTTTACTTAGTAGATTTTGTTTTTCCTTTTTGTTTCTGTTTAGTTGTTGGTGAAACATACAAAAAAATTTAAAAAGAATGAAAATACCAAAAAGGAATTGCTTGCCTCTCATGCCTAAAAAAGTTTTTCAAAAAGAGAAGTGATTGGGAAGTTATGCATTGAAGAAGTGAGGGTCGGCCTTGAGCACTTGTGTTCATGCTCACGGAAACAATGTAGAATTTTTTCATGAAAGTTTCTCTGTAAATAATTATCCCCTTGTATATAACCATTGTATTATAAAAATAATGTGCCAAGCTTTGGTTTTAGCATGATAAGATTGCTTGCTTACTATGTGCAGAACAAAAACAGAAACTTTGTCTGTAGTGCATGAATTTACATTTTTTACTGGAAAGTAAAATGGGTCTGAAACTTTTTTCGCATTACTTCTGTACAAATTGTTCAAATTGTCAAATTTATTTCATAATTGTTAGAGTTACGAAGTTTACTAAACTTCCAGATTACTACAGACTGTCGTGTTCTTGACAGATTCTGTTTTTCGTGTGTTGTTTGCTTATTTTGATGCATCTATGGCTAGTATGCAGGGTATGAACCATAGAGAAGTTGGAATACAGTAGGTTTAACACCAATATAAACAAAGTTTGAGTTAATTACAGTACCTTAAAGTGGTAGTTTGCTTTATTCCACTAACGGATCTCACAAGTTTTTGTTTAAGTTTTTCTGAATAAAGTGTTTGAAGAACGAGGAGTTACCGATGTGAGAAGAATAAAGAGAGACAAGAGTTCAAGCTTGGGGATGACCAAGGCACCACAAGTAAATATTTCAAAGGGTACTTAAGCATCTAAGCTTGGGGATGCCTCAGTTGGCATCCCATCTTTCTTCTTCAACAAATATCGGTATACCTCGGTTTTTGTTTTGTTCACATTGTTTGTGCCCTTTGTGTTTTTATTTTTCTTTAAGAATCATGCTAGTATGAGATAGATCTTCATTGATTTATAGAATACTTCATGTGCTTCACTTATATCTTTTAAGTATGATCTTATAGAATTGCTCTTTGTGATTCACTTAAATCATTTGAGTATGGTTCTATAGAATGCTTCGTGCGCTTCACTTATATATTTTGAGTTTGGATATTGGCTAGTCTATATTAATTGTAGAATGCTCCAGGAACTTCACTTATATCTTTTGGAGTATGAATAATACAATAATTTAAAGTGGGTTTGGAAGAGTGTCAAGTTTAGGAATTAGTGACCCCACTATCTTGGAGGGTGTTGAATCTATGTATGATATTTATGAAACTGGATTTGGAAGAGTGTCAACTTTAGTTAGTATTCCACTATTTTGGAAGAGGTCCCAATTGAGTATGAGAAAAAAGTTGCTATTCATGATGCTACTGAAAATTATTATGAGGGAGGAATATGTGCTTGTAGGAGTTGCAATAATGTCAAGTTTCCTCTCTATGTGCTTAAAGTTTTGAAGTTATACTTGTTTTACCTTCCTATGCTAGTTGATTCTTGTTCCTATAAATTGTGTGCTCACAAAATACCTAGGCATAGGAAGTGAGTTAGATTTAAATGTGCTAGTCATATTCTTCATGATGCTCTCTTTGTGTTTCAAATCTTTTCTTTTATGCGAGCATCATTGAAATCATCATGCCTAGCTAAAAGGCATTAAAGAAAAGCGCTTGTTGGGAGACAACCCAATATTTACCCTTACTGTTTTTGTGTGTCTACATGATTAAGCTACTGTATTAATCATGTTTTATAGCTTTTGTTTCAATAAAGTGCCAAGTAAGACCTTTGGGAAGGCTTGGGTGAAAGTTAATGTGATCTTGCTGTAAAAAAGACAGAAACTTTGCGCTCACAAGATTAGCTGTCATTTTTTTACAGAAGAGTGCTTTTGAGTTGATTCTTTTTGCAGAAGATTAATAGACAAATTACTCACGTCCACCAATTTATTTCATCTGGAGTAGCATAAGTATGGTTATTATTCAGATCATTACAGACTGTGCTGTTTCTGACAGATTCTATTTTCATTGCATAGTTTGCTTGTTTTCTAGTTTCTATGGCTTATATTTCTCAATATAAATTGTAGAAATGATATGGTACAGTAGGCATTATGTGAAAACAATTATGAACCTTGTCTTTTACAGTACCAAAGTGCATGGTTTACTCTTTATCATACTAACCTATCTCACGAAGTTCCATTAAGTTTTGTGTGATTGAAGTTTTCAAGTTTTCGGTGAGATATCGATATGAGGAGAATAAGGAGTGGAAATACCCTAAGCTTGGGGATGCCCAAGGCACCCCAAGGTAATATTCAAGGAATACTCAAGCGCCTAAGCTTGGGGATGCTCCGGAAGGCATCCCCTCTTTCGTCTTCAAAACTATCGGTACATCTTACTCGGAGCTATATTTTTATTCGTCACATGATATGTGTTTTGCTTGGAGCGTATTTTCAATTTTACTTGCTGTTTGAATAAAATCATTGGATCTGAATTTTGAATAAAAAGGAACCCTCCCATGGCTAGTTAATTATTTGACTACTCAGTGTCTTTCACTCATATCTTTTGGAGTAGTTTGTCATTTACTTTTGCGCTTCATGTATATCCTATGAGTAAATGGGGGAATAAATTGAATGTCATAAATCTGAACGTTTATATGTTTCATCTGCTTATAACATGGTTAGTGATGACTTCACACATAGAAAGTATGAGGCATAAAAGTTGTTGAGAGTTGGCAAACGCAGTTTTGGTCATCGTTGCAATTAATAGGAAGTAATAAGGAAAGAGAGGTTCACATACAAATATATTATCTTGGACATATTTTATGATTGTGAAGCACTCATTAAGTATGACATGCTAAAAAAGTTGACGTTGGACAAGGAAGAAAACATAATGGTTTATGTTTTCCGACATCTCAGTTAAATTATATTGTCATTGACCTTCCAAACATGTTGAGCTTGCCTTTCCCCCTCATGCTAGCCAAAAATTCCTAGCACCAAGTAGAGATACTACTTGTGCTTCCAAATATCCTTAAACCCAGTTTTGCCATGAGACTCCACCATATCTACCTATGGATTGAGTAAGATCCTTCAAGTAAGTTGTCATCGGTGCAAGCAATAAAAATTGCTCTCTAAATATGCATGACTTATTAGTGCGGAGAAAATAAGCTTTGTACGAACTTGTTATGGAAGCAATAAAAGCGACGGACTGCATAATAAAGGTCCATATACAAGGGGCAATATAAAGTGACGTTCTTTCGCATTAAGATTTTGTTTATCCAACCCTAAAAGCGCATGGCAACCTCTGCTTCCCTCTGCGAAGGGCCTATCTTTTACTTTATGTTTTTACTTTATGCTTGAGTCAAGGTGATCCTCACCTTTCCCTTTTTCATTTTATCCTTTGGCAAGCTCCTCGTGTTTGAAAGATCATGATATATATATCCAATTGGATGTAAGTTAGCATGGGTTATTATTGTTGACATCACCTAAAGGTGAATATGTTGGGAGGCAACACAATAAGCCCCTATCTTTCTCAGTGTCCGGCTGAAACTCCATAACCGCAAGTATTGCGTGAGTGTTAGCAATTGTAGGAGACTATATGATAGTTGAGTATGTGGACTTGCTGAAAAGCTCTATTTTTGACTCTTTCTGATGTTATGATAAATTGCAATTGCTTCAATGACTGAGATTATAGTTTGTTAGTTCTCAATGAAGTTTCTGAACCATACTTGACATTGTGAATAGATTGTTAGTTGATCATGAAAAGTTTTATGAGATAAGCTACTATTATGACACATATTGATGCTAGAAAAGGTGACTGAAATTATCATTGATCAAACTTGTGCACCTACTAGCATTCACACTTCATAAATTATTTCTTTTATCATTTACCTACTCGAGGACGAGCAGGAATTAAGCTTGGGGATGTTGATACGTCTCCAACGTATGTATAATTTAAGAAGTATTCATGCTATTATATTATCCTTCTATGATGATTTATATGCATTTATATGTCATTTTATATGATTTTTGGGACTAACCTATTAACCTAGAGCCCAGTGCCAGTTTCTGTTTTCTCCTTGTTTTTGTGTTTTACAGAAAAGGGATACCAAATGGAGTCCAAATGACGTGCCAATTTTTGAGGATTTTTTATGGACCAAAATAAGACCAAGGAGCATCAGAGTTGGGCCAGAAGAGCTCCGGGATGCCCACGAGAGTGGGGGGCGCCCCCCTGGGCGCGACCCCCTATCTCATGGACAGCACGGAGACCCTCCTGACGTGAAACCAATGCCAAATATTCCTATAAATACAGAAACCTTCGGGAATTAACCTAGATCGGAAGTTCCGCCGCCGCAAGCCTCTGTAGCCACGAGAAATCAATCTAGGCCCTCTTTGGCACCCTGCCGGAGGGGGCCATCATCACCGGAGGCCATGGAGTAGGATCTCGGAGGGGCCATCATCTCCATGAAGGCCAAGGACCAGAGGGGGAAAGCAATGGAGGAGGAAGCACAAGGGGGAGAACCTCTCCTCCTCTCTCTTGGTGGCACCGGAGTGCCATCGGGAGGGGAATCATCGCCGCGGTGATCGTCTTCATCAACATCACCATCATCATCACCATCCTCATATCTTTTACACGGTCCACTATCCCACACCCCACTGTAATCCCTACTTGAACATGGTGCTTTATGCCATATATTATGATCCAATGATGTGTTGCCTTCTTATGATGTTTTGAGTAGATATCTCTTGTCCTTGAGTTGATTGATGATCTAGATTGGTACGAGTTGTATGTTTTATTTTGGTGCTGTCCTATGGTGCCCTCCGTGTCGCGCAAGCGTGAGGGATTCCCGCTGTAGGGTGTTGCAATGCGTTCATGATTCGCTTATAGTGGGTTGTGTGAGTGACTGAAACACAAACCCGAGTAAGTAGATTGTTGCGTATGGGATAAAAGAGGACTTGATGCTTTAATGCTATGGTTGGGTTTTACCTTAATGAACCTTTAATATTTGCGGATGCTTGCTAGAGTTCCAATCATAAGAGCATATGATCCAAGTAGGAAAAGTATGTTAGTTTATGCCTCTCCCTCATATGAAATTGCAATGACGACTATCGATCTTGTTAACAATTGCTTAGGACAATTCCGCACTCCGATCCACCATTATTCTACACTCGCTATTTATATTATTTAGTAATATATTCTAACTTTATGATAACAACACCTATTTTTATATTCTAGCTCTCCGATATCATACAAAGTTATCCTCTTTATACCCACAACACAGTTTTATTTCTTGTTTCTAGTTGGAAGCAAACGTTCGATGCACGTAGAGTTGTATCAGTGGCAGATAGGGCTTGAGAGAATATTGATCTTACCTTTAGCTCCTAGTGGGTTCGACTCTCCATACTTATCACTTCCACCTTTGGGAATTGCTACGATGATTCCCTGCACTTGGGGATTATCACTGCTTTTTGTTCATTTTAACCTACATTTTCTGATGCTAGCTATTACATCACTGCTCCGGGCCTCTGTTCATTACTTGTTTGTGTGTTCTTGTTCTTCCCAAGTTGCATGACTAATTTGATGCTTCTATTAATTATGGAGCTGCCAATCCCATCAAGCAAAATATTTGTTCTTTTGGGGCTAGCGCCTCGAACAAGCATAAAAATAGAGGGAAGCAGATATGTTGTCGTGTATGCACACACCCTTCTTTCAATAGTTTAGATGAACCACTGATGATCAATTCGGACCAGTGCATGCGATTAAAATTAATTTTACCTAAATAGAGGGTGCAGAATATACTACAACAACTAGATTTGCAACCACGGGATGTTGACGATATCTTCAAAGAACATTGCAACAGCAGCGAGGCTTCATAGCAACATATGGTAAGCCAGTGTGTTTTAGTACATGTGAAATGTAATGTGAGTGGGCTGCTTTCTTGGCTTGTGCCCTCAACCTATAATCCTACCGAATTACAAATAGTTCAGTTGTCTGCTTTGCTGTATTGCTTGATTCGAATGCTTGTTTGTTGTTATGCTATACCTGAGTTGGCCAATATGTCAGCAGTGCCTGCTATACTATCATAAAGAAATGCATGCCTATTTCATTTGAGTCCTTAACTTTTCCTCTCAACTTCATCACAAGACTGTCTTCGTAATTTATATGAGGCCAAACAATTAAGTGCTTTCTCAGATTATTTCAACTGCTTAGATGCCTTGGCAACTTAAATATAGCGGTGGTACACTCCCTTCAACTAGGGATGTCAACTGGGTCCCATTTAATCCTGATTAAAGTCCACTAGTGGTATGATAGTTCAAAAGAGTTTTTGTTTTTTGAGGAAAATGAACTAGGGAGGTAGCAAAAATTAACTAGATGGGACTGGCAGATGTCATTTATTTGCCACTTACATCCCTAGTTTCATCTTACCATTTTAATTTCTTTTCGGCTGATGCTGCTTTGAACCATTTAAATATAGTTTGCCATGCTCGGCAATAATTCGTCTGTCGTTTACCATGTAAGAGCATTTCCAACAGGCGCCGAATGCGCCACGCGCAAAAAACTGGTTTCCCGCGCGCCCGTCGCCTGGATTGGCACGACGCGCAGCGCTGGCTCCAGCAGCTGTGTTAAAATGCAGCGCGCGCGCGCTGCTCCAGCAGCGCGCAAAAAATGCAGCCCGAGCGCTCACAATTTTTTTAGATAAATCGAAAGCATAGATAAATAAACTAGATAGATTGCATAAAAAAATGATACAAAGGTATTTTACATCGGTGCAATTAGATAGATAGTTCGAAAGCATAGATAAAACTACGGTTCAAGTAGATAAAACTAGTCCAAGTCGCTACCATCATCACCATCATCATCCTTGTCGGTGTCGTCCGAGGTTGAGAGCCATATGTCCAACCAACGATCATTGTTTTCCATGAAGAACTACCTCCCGCCTGCTGCAACGATATCCGACTGCGTATTCGCCAATGCCTTCCGCCGACGCCTATTCAACTGCTCCTTGCGGCGCCTTCGCGTGTCCTCCTCGCGGCGCCTTTCCCAGTAGGCTTTCTCATAGGGGACGTCCTCCGGGTGGCGCCGGCGCCACTCCGCCATGACCCGCTCGTCCTCTTGGGCAACGAGGAGGCGGCGCTGCCGTGCAGCGTGCTCCGCACGGTCTTGTGCCATGTTAAGCCGAGGCGGCGGGGCGAC
Organism: Triticum aestivum; assembly: GCF_018294505.1. Lineage (NCBI taxonomy): Eukaryota > Viridiplantae > Streptophyta > Magnoliopsida > Poales > Poaceae > Triticum > Triticum aestivum. The sequence continues at coordinate 20,864,099 of NC_057798.1, read as the reverse complement.
GTCCAGCGCTTGCTGGAGCGTCTAGACATCTTGGAAATTCATCTGCCCGCGCGGCCTGCCTAGGCGCCACGCCGCCGCATTGTACGCGCGGGCGGCCTCATGCACCGTCCCGTAGGTGCCGAGGTCGAGCCGGAGATCGCTAGAGCGTATCTCGGAGTAGTAGCCGCCGTTGGGGCACAGGCGGACGCCGTGGTAGCCCGATGCTCCTTGGTGGCGCGGCGGCATGGTGGCGTGTCGGTGGCGGGGCACTGGAGCGATGGAGGCGCACGTGGCAGAGGAAGAGGAAGAGGAGGCGTGGAAAAGGCGCGTTGCGAGCGCCGCATTTTATAGGCGCGCCGGAAGCGGTGCGGCAAAAATGGCGCGTGAGATGCCGCCTTTTCGTGTGCGCGCACAAACGGATCCCGCGCGCGCGAGTTTCCCGCCACCGCTGGAGCGCAGCAAAACGTCCCCCGCGCGCTAAAAGTTGGGTTTACCGCGCGCGCGCATCTTTTGGCGCGGCCGCTGGAGATGCTCTAAGCTTACTGCCTGGATCATACGATAACTATCTCTTACTTATGTCCAGCGGAAACCTTTCAGGATGCCGTTCACACTAGGACACAATGTACAACCCCAGAATCTATTTGTGGAAGCAGTGCGCCATCCATGTTACCAGATGGTAGCAGTTCAGAGGCAACACTACCGGAGAGCAATCGGAGCACAGATATTATAGTGCTTGAGGCTCTACTAGAGGCAGAAAGAGATGGTGTGGCTGCCATGAATGAGGTAATATTTATCTTGAGGCTGGAAATTACGGAATTAGCGGCACGCATTATGCAAGCAACCCAAGAATTGGAGGAAGTAAGAATGTTGCATTTGAAGACGGAGGAGGTCCTGCTGTTTCTGCTATCTGAAGCCCAAGGTAATCCCGGTTCTTCTTTAGATACCAGTTGAAATTGTCATTAGATTATTCTACTTGCATGTTGTGTCATGTCTCTGAATGGATTATGTTGCAAGACCCCCTATGTTGTCCATGTGTTGTAATGATCCGGATTTTTAGGCGAGGTAATCCTCAGTACTTGTATGATTGACATAAGGTGAACTGTTTTTCGTGTGAGCATCTTGTATTGGATGAAATAACTGTTTGACTCAGAGTGTATCCAACCTACTGAATTCAAGATCACGGCATTTCTAAATCATAATCATATATAAAGGTGGAATAAATCTTTGTTGTGGTTTTGAAGAAATAAATAACAAAACATATAATTATCTAAGGATATTCGTAATCAAATACAAATTGGATTTGAATTTAGTTTGCCAGGGCCCAGGGCAAACGTGAATGCTAATTCTCCCAAGTTTTGAACGAAGCGGCTAAACACCCACTATAATTTGTGGGCTGCCCGAAGCAAGTGTTTGCAAGATGGAAATTACTGTCTACCCCTGACACTTGACATCCTTATCGACCGGATTTACACTGCTATCAATAGGGGTAGACTAGTAACTTCAATCAGATGTGACACGATGACCTCTGAGCCCATTCAGACACGGTGGGCGCCAAACGTGGGCGGCAAAACACATTTGATTCAAGATCGTCCGAAAGACATGTGTCTCTTCCTCCATTTCCCCATTCATACACGGTGGGCGGCAAAACAAACTCTCCTTGTCCGAAATCGATGTAGGCTAATATTTTAAATAGGGGCAGATGTGTAACTAACATCAAGCGTGACACAACTGCCCTACCCGTCAGCCTCGTTCATACACCGTGGGTGCCAACCGTAGGCGGCAAAACACCCTCTCCTCACCCGAAATAGTTACCGGCAAATATTTGGGAGATGCGAGATTACCGTCCTATCCCCAACCGACGCGATGTCCGAAATTTTAAACAGGGGATAAGTTCGTAACTTTCCCCCATTTCAGAGAAGCGCGTCCCAAAGTTTGAGATGCCCCTCCCCTGCATTTCCCCATTCATACACCATCAGCGGCACGACAACCTCCGCATTGCGGCCAGCCTCCTCCGTCCGCCACCCCATCCTCCACCTTGCCGAAGCCGCTACCCCTACCCCATCATCCACTGCAAGAGATGGATGTCTCTCATCCACGGCGCTGGACCAGGATCCTTTCATCACCTCATCTCGCTTCATCGGCGCCGTCGTCCGCCTTGCCGTTGCCGCTCCTACGACCGCCTCGTCCACGGCAACAGGATATATCCCCCGACCCAGCCGTTTGCCGTCTAAAGTCTTCTTCCCCGCCGCCAATAGCCATCGCACTCGCAGCACCCTCAACGTATCAGCATAGGCCTACACGGCATCGCAAGAGAGGTGGTACTCTTCCATATGTGCTTAAGTTATTGATCTCACCTGCAGAATAGATCGTAATTTGTTTACTGTACTTTTCTTGTCCGTACCAAATCGTAGTGGCTAGTTGAAAGAAAACATTGGTTGCTAAGTAGCTTTGTCCGGTTTGCACCTTCAGATCCGCCATGGCACGGGCACTATACTCGTAAGGCTTATGGTCCCCCCCTTTATATTCACTACCATCATCGTAGGTGCTTCGTGTCGTGCTAGCATTGCTCCTCAAGACCTCAACCCAAAGCTTACGTGTTGAAATACGAATCTGATATGATGCTCATATCACTAAAACAGAGAACGTTTAATTGGTCACCTAATGTTCCTATATTCATTTCGAAAAGCATGTGCGCCACCCACTGGTCCAACTAGTTCCACTTTCCTGATTTTTCTCTTGATGCTTAGGGGTTTCCCCTTTTATCTACTATACTATGATCTGTGTAGGTGCTTTCTGTCGTACTAGCATTACTCCACCCTTCAAGCTAAACAACACGCACTCAGAATTCGAAAGCTTAGTTTTTCAAATATGATTGTGATATGATACTGATATTAGTTAACTGGCACATTTAATTGGTTAGCTAAAGGTCCCACTTGAGTTTCCAAATGCATGTCGCGACATATAGAGAGATAGCATAATTGCATTTCTTTGTCACTTGTTGACCGTACTTTCTTGTCCATACCAAATCTTAGTTGTTATTTCAAAGAAAACATCGGTTACTAACTACCCTTTGCATGGTTTGCACCTCAGATCTGCCATCCCACTGCCACGGTCAATACTATACTCATCATGCTTATGTTTTCCCCATTTTATGATGACCACAATCAGCCTACGTGGTTCGTGTCGTAATAGCACTGCTCCACCCATCGAGCTAACCAAGCTTAGTTGTACAAATTCATATATGATGTTATTGTTGATATTAGTAAAACTGAGAGATGTTTAATTGGTTAGCTAAATGTTCCTACTTTAGTTTCGAAATGCACGTGAGCCACATATGGAGAGACTGGAAAGAATAGTATTTCTCTGTGTGGTCTGGTTCATCATGGGTGGCCAACCGACATTGTATTGAAAGACTTGTAATATCTTCAATCTGCTTGCTCTTCTGCTCTTCTTTAAGATGATACTCTTATCTTGCGGTCGACTGGTCAGGTCGAGTTGTTCTCCCTTAGTATATTTTGAATCTTTCAGGTCAGGTCGACTTTTTCTTCTTTACTATATGTTGAAGCTGTCATCTGCGAAGTGTCATCACTTCTGGAGCTCTCATATTTTGAGTAGTAGGGCACATTATATTAATGCACACAACAAATTACAGCATGCATGGCATCTTTTAAAAGAATTGCAGAGATAGCACAAAGGGGCTTACAGGGAGGCAGTATTGGATTAGAATCACTTCTGCATTACAAAGAAAATCTCACTTGTTTTTATGTTTTCATGCATGTCAGATATTGAACATTATCAAAATGAATATGAGAATGGGCGCACGAGAGGAATATTGCGGAATGATCCACTGGCTAACAAACTTGGCATGGTGGAGGATGGCCTATCTTATTCACACATCAAGGTGCTTGCTCTAACTTTGCAAAGTTGTATTGGTCGCACATATTTTGCATCTGACCTCTTGCATTACTTCGACTTTGTTACACCATCTGCTTAGTTTAAGCATCATATATGAGTATACGCCATACCTATCCATTTTCTGTACCTTTTCCATGTGTCGTCACACTATGTTTTTCCAGTCAAATGTTGTTCTTTCGTAATAGATGTCCAAAAGGAAGAGGGTGAGTGCAGATCCTCAAGGAGTACAAACTAGGTATTTGGAAAAGGTAGTGATACCTGTTAAATCAGATAGATCAGCAGTCACAGAAAACACAGGCCCAACTGTACCACACTTTACCCCTACTCCAGTGGCCAAACCCCTCTTAGAACTGCCGGGAGCCCAGCGTTAGGTACTGTCTATGATATCAATTCAAAATTTGAACTCCTAAATTTTTGCTTGTGCCTTACCTTCTCTCTTGTATGAAAACTAGTTTCAGATGAATCTCCTTGCTCAAAGGATCATACAATCTCAAAACTATAATGGGCTCTGCATTGCTCCTGTCAGTACCTCTCTCCCTTTTGCCTTGTAACGCTGTACTTAATTAATTGCTATTTGATTATGTATCATCAGTCTGCACCTGAGCTTCATTATCCTCTGTTTCTTCCAATATTATTTGATCTATATTTACTCTTTGCAAAATGTAGAATAATGGCAACGCTTATAAAGAATTTTCTTTGGGGAATTTATTGAATTATCCTTCCATCAACATGGAGAAGGGCTTTGTCCAGCCCGTGTTAACATGTAATGTAAGCTCATCCTTCTGAAGCCTTCAAACTTTGTTCTAGTATATATTTGGATAGGCATCATTTCCTCCACTTCTGTTTGCTTTGCTGTTTACATCTGACTGGATGTTTGCAACAACTACCAGTTTCAAATTGTAGTTGTAAAACCATGTTCCTTATGCAGAACATATCCATTTATTTGCTTATATAATTGTGAAACATGTTACGCGTATCCTTGTCTCTCTTTCAGAGTCGTATCTCTTACGCCAGGCAGAACTTTAGGGAAGAAAGTGAGCCAAACCATCTTGAGGACAGCGAGATGACCCCAAGGTCCTGTCTTGATGAAGACAGTGAGTTGAAGCTACTCACCAGCAGGTGTGAGACAACCTCTGTGCAGTCGCTGCCTCAATCAGTTCGACTTCTTCAGTCTCAACTTAAAGCGGAAAGGCTTGCTTCAGCTCAACTCCGACTTGAAGTCAAAGATGCAATGAAGATGTCAGAGGACTACCGTGCGCACCATCATGTCTTAAATCTAGTGTTGATGCATCTATCGTTGACACAACTGAGGTCTAATCAGCTTCTTCAGCTGTTTGGGGGGCTCGACCTGGCCAGGCCTAGTGCCTTCTGAAGTGCTCTCAGTTTTGTATATTCTTTTGTCGACGCGTTTATTTGCACTGGTGGCGAGCTTTGATGCCCAGTGGATGTAATATGTGTTATAGCCGTGATAGCCTAGCGTAAGTTGCTTGCTTATTTATTTCCTTGTTGTCTTGTTTATTTGTTTGGTTGTAGTCATAGCAGCTCTTTTTCCGCGGTTTGCTAGTGGCTGCAATAGCCTATTTTTTAAAACTAGGCCACAATAACCATGGGCTAATATTTACTGTAGTGACAATGGGCCTCCTACGGGCCGTAGAAACAGTGGGCCTTCTACGGGCCGTAGAAATAGTGGGCCTTCTACGGGCCGTAGAAACAAGGGTTCTTGTGCCATTTGCATTTCTGCCCCTAAGTCGAACCACCTACTCAGATTTGCCCCTAATTTCAAAGCATGCTCAAATTTGCCCCTCTGTCGTCAAGTCACTACTTAGAAATGCCCTTCCGTCCAGTCAAAGGCCTTTGACCGTCAGAGGGCCATGTGTACTGTAGCAGACGGAAAGTGCTACAGTATTGGACGGAAAGTGCTACAGTACTATACGGAAGGGCATTTCTGAGTAGTGACTTAACGGCGGAGGGGTAAAATTGAGCATGCTTCAAAATTAGGGGCAAATCTGAGTAGTTGGTTCGAGTTAGGGGCACAGACGTAAATGTCCCTAGAAACAATGGGCCTTCTACAGGCCGTAGAAACAATGGTCCTTCTATGGGCCATATCATCAATGGGCCTTATACGGGCAGTATGATTGATTGGCCAAACATGGGCCAATAACAGGCCGCAATATGGCCGTAAATGGGCTAGTGGTGCAATCATCCGTTCATGGGCTGACCATAATGGGCCATCGTTAATAGGCCGTATTTGATGACGCTATGAAAACGGCCCAACATATTAACGGACCACAAATGGGCCGACTGTAACCACGGGCTGAATTTGGCCCACAAGCAGAAAATGACAGTAACGGGACGTAAGTAAACGAATGCTCGAAATGAGCCCTAGAATAAATGGGCTCTGAGAAGGCCGAAAGATAACATGGGCTGGAAACGGCCCAACGGAATAGCGGGCCGTTAATGGGTATAAAGTGATACACTGTTCATTACGGGCCAGTTTCACCATGGGCCGTTAATGTGTGTAAAGTGATACACTGTTCATTACGGGCCAGTTTCACCACGGGCCGTTAATAGGCCAAGAGTTACATAGGGCCTCATATGGGCCGAAAGACGTCATGGGCCATACATGGGCCAGAAGTGAAAACATGTTGGAATCATATTGGATGGCCCAGATGACGCTACTGGGCCTAATTCGGATAGGGCATAACGGGCCTTGGGTTAGCGGGCTGTAAACGGGCTATATGCGAATAGGCTGTTAACATGGTTTACATGGGCCGGCCCGCCATCTTTTGACCAAGTCACACAGGCCGGACTTTTCACAGGAATGGGCCTCTGTTGGGCCGTGCCACGTGTCGCCTTCTTTCCAATGAGTGGATGACATCTGTCCCAACGATGGTCCGACACGTGTTTCCTCCAGCCAATGATGGTTTTACACGTGGAAAATCCCCATTGGCCGGGGCTGTTAATGGGTTATCGGATCCAAAACCCGACCCGATAGCTTAACGCCGTTCCATTAGGTGGATGCCACGTGTCGGTCACCCTTGACGAAAGCACTTCTGTGATGCGCGATTTATCGTCATGGAAGTGGACACTTCCGTGATGATAATTTTGGTAATGTCATGGAACACTTCTACGATAGCAAACTATGACTATCTTGATTCTGTCATAAAATCGTCATGGATGTACATGCATGACAAAAAATGCGACCTACTGTGACAAACACGTATCATCACGGAAGTGTATTTTTTTTGTAGTGACAACATCTTGAGCTTAAAGAAGTCACCGCATACGCCTTCTGGGGGAATCACCTTCAAGAGACTCAGCCGACACAACATCTTGAGCTTGACGAAGTCACTGCATACGCCTTCTGGGTGGATCACTTTCAAGAGACTCAGCCGACACAACATCTTGAGCTTAACAAAGTCACCGCATATGCCTTCTGGGTGGATCACCTTCAAGAGACTCAGCCGACACAACATCTTGAGATGGACGAAGTCACCGCATACGCCTTCTGGGTGGATCACCTTCAAGAGACTCAGCCGACACAACATCTTTAGATTAATGAAGTCACCAAATACGCCTT
>NC_057798.1:20852517-20855509 GCF_018294505.1 Triticum aestivum | reverse complement strand
TTGCACCAATCGTTCTAAGGAAAGGTCTACCAAGAATAATAGGACATGAAGGATTGCAATCTATATCAAGAACGATAAAATCTACGGGCACATAATTCCTATTTGCAACAATAAGAACATTATTAATTCTTCCCATAGGCTTTTTAATAGTGGAATCCGCAAGATGCAAGTTTAGAGAGCAATCATCAAAGTCACGGAAGTCTAGCAAATCGCATAAAGTTTTGGGAATAGTAGAGACACCAGCACCCAAATCACACAAAGCATGAAACTCATAATTTTTAATTTTAATTTTGATAGTAGGTTCCCACTCATCATGGAGTTTCCTAGGGATAGAAACTTTCAACTCAAGCTTTTCTTTATAAGATTGCATTAAGGCATCAACAATGTGTTCGGTAAAGGCCTTATTTTGACTATAAGCATGAGGAGAATTTAACACGGATTGCAACAAGGAAATACAATCAATTAAAGAGCAATTTTCATAATTAAATTCCTCAAGATCCAAAATAGTGGGTTCAGCAACATCTCGATTTTTATTTCTTTCAATCCCACTTTTATCAATTTCATCATCAAGATCTAAAAACTCAGAATTCTTAGAACGCCTTCTAGGTAAAGGAAGATAATCTTCAGATTCATCAAGATTCATATTGCAAATCAAAGATTTAATGGGGGACACATCAATAACTTTTAGATCTTCATGTTGATTTTCATAGGGATACGGTTTAGCGGCCATCTTATTAACTAAGGTAGCTTGCATATCCGAAATTTCAGCGCTCATCTTTTCAAGATGAGCAATTTGGGCCCTTATACCATCAAATTCTTTAGACATATCATCAAGTTCTTTATTCATAAAGCTCATAAAACTTTTTTGTTCCTTAAGTTCGTTTCTAAAGAAATTATTGTGCTCAAATTGTAAAACCATAAGCTTTCTAACATTGCTTTCGATCTCCTCTAGCCTTTTAAGGTGAAGGTCACCAAATCTAGGTAGAGCCATCGCAACAAAAGAACAAACTAACACAAGAGCAAGCAGGAAGGCAAAGGGAAAAAGGCAAACTGGAAAGAGAGGAGGAGATAGAACGGCAAGGGTGAAGTGGGGGAGAGGAAAACGAGAGGCAAATGGCAAATAATGTAATGCGAGAGATAGGGATTGTGATGGGTACTTGGTATGTTGACTTTTGCGTAGGCCTCCCCGGCAACGGCGCCAGAAATCCTTCTTGCTACGTCTCGAGCTTGCGTTGGTTTTCCCTAAAGAGGAGAGGATGATGCAGCACAGTAGCGTAAGTATTTCCCTCAGTTTTTGAGAACCAAGGTATCAATCCAGTAGGAGGTCACGCGCAAGTCCCTCGTACCTGCACAAAATGATAGCTACTCACAACCAACATGATTAGGGGTTGTCAATCCCTTCACGACCACTTACGAGAGTGAGATCTGATAGAGATAATATTTTTGGTATTTTTGGTATAAAGATGCAAAGTAAAAAGTAAAAGCAAAGCAAGTAAATAAAGTGATGGAGATTGATATGATGAGAATAGACCCGGGGGCCATAGGTTTCACTAGTGGCTTCTCTCGAGAGCATAAGTATTCTACGGTGGGTAAACAAATTACTATTGAGCAATTGACAGAATTGAGCATAGTTATGAGTATATCTAGGCGATGATCATGTATATAGGCATCACGTCCAAAACAAGTAGATCTAAATGATTCTGCATCGACTACTATTACTCCACTCATCGACCGCTATCCAGCATGCATCTAGAGTATTAAGTAAAAACAGAGTAACGCCGTGAGCAAGATGACATGATGTAGATGGATAAATTTATGCAATATGATAGAAAAACCCATCTTGTTATCCTCGATGGCAACAACACAATACGTGCCTTGCAACTCTTTCTGTCACTGAGTAAGGACACCGCAAGATTGAACCCAAAGCTAAGCACTTCTCCCATTGCAAGAACTACCAATCTAGTTGGCCAAACCACATAAGATAATTCAAAGAGACTTGCAAAGATAACTCAATCATACATAAAAGAATTCAGAGAAGAATCAAATATTTTCCATAGATAAGCTGGATCATAAACCCACAATTCATCGGTCTCAACAAACACACCGCAAAAAGAAGATTACATCGAATAGATCTCCACGAGAGAGGGGGAGAACATTGTATTGAGATCCAAAAAGAGAGAAGAGGCTATCTAGCTACTAGCTATCGACCCGAAGGTTTGAAGTAAACTACTCACACTTCATCAGAGGCGCCATATGGTGATGATGTAGAAGCCCTCCATGGTGGATGCCCCCTCCGGCGAAGCTCCGGAACAGGCCCCAAGATGGGATCTCATGGATACAGAAAGTTGTGGTGGTGGAATTAGTTTTTGGGCTCCTCTTCTGATCGTTCGGGGATACGTAGGTATATAAAGGAGGAAGGAGTACGTCGGTGGAGCTCCAAGGGGCCCACGAGGTAGGGGGGCGCCCTCCACCCTCGTGACCGCCTCTGGCGCTTCTTGGAGTAGGGTCCAAGTCTCTTGGGTCACGTTCGGTTGGAAAATCACGATCCCGAAGGTTTCATTCCGTTTGCACTCAGTTTGATATTCTATTTCATCAAAATACTGAAAAAGGCAAAAAACATCAATTCTGGGCTGGGCCTCCGGTTAATAGGTTAGTCCCAAAAATAATATAAAAGTGGAAAATAAAGCCCAATATAGTCCAAAACAGTAGATAAAGTAGCATGGAGCAATCACAGATTATAGATACGTTGACGTATCAGTGGATCACCTTCAAGAGACTCAGCCGACACAACATCTTGAGATTGACAAAGTCACCGCATACGCCTTCTGGGTGGATCACCTTCAAGAGACTTAGCCGACACAACATCTTGAGATTGACGAAGTCACCGCATACGCCTTCTGGGTGGATCACCTTCAAGAGACTCAGCCAACACACAACATCTTGAGATTGACAAAGTCACTGCATACGCCTTCTGGGTGCATCACCTTCAAGA
>NC_057798.1:20848175-20849661 GCF_018294505.1 Triticum aestivum | reverse complement strand
GCATACGCCTTCTGGGTGGATCACCTTCAAGAGACTCAGCCGACACAACATCTTGAGATTGACAAAGTCACCGCATACGCCTTCTGGGTGGATCACCTTCAAGAGACTCAGCCGACACACAATATCTTGAGATTGACGAAGTCACCGCATACGCCTTCTGGGTGGATCACCTTCAAGAGACTTAGCCAACACAACATCTTGAGATTGACGAACTCACCGCATACGCCTTCTGGGTGGATGCTACGTCTCGAGCTTGCGTTGGTTTTCCCCAAGAGGAGAGGATGATGCACCACAATAGCGTAAATATTTCCCTCAGTTTTTGAGAACCAAGGTATCAATCTAGTAGGAGGTCACGCGCAAGTCCCTCGTACCTGCACAAAACGATAGCTACTCGCAACCAACGCGATTAGGGGTTGTCAATCGCTTCCCGGCCACTTACGAAAGTGAGATCTGATAGAGATAATATTTTTGGTATTTTTGGTATAAAGATGCAAAGTAAAAAGTAAAAGCAAAGCAAGTAAATAAAGTGATGGAGATTGATATGATGAGAATAGACCCGGGGGCCATAGGTTTCACTAGTGGCTTCTCTCGAGAGCATAAGTATTCTACGGTGGGTAAACAAATTACTATTGAGCAATTGACAGAATTGAACATAGTTATGAGTATATCTAGGCGATGATCATGTATATAGGCATCATGTCCAAAACAAGTAGATCGAAACGATTCTGCATCTACTACTATTACTCCACTCATCGACCGCTATCCAGCATGCATCTAGAGTATTAAGTAAAAATAAAAACAGAGTAACGCCGTAAGCAAGATGACATGATGTAGAGGGATAAATTCATGCAATATGATAAAAAAAACATCTTGTTATCCTCGATGGCAACAATACAATACGTGCCTTGCAACTCTTTCTGTCACTAAGTAAGGACACCGCAAGATTGAACCCAAAGCTGAGCACTTCTCCCATTGCAAGAACTACCAATCTAGTTGGCTAAACCAAATAAGATAATTCGAAGAGACTTGCAAAGATAACTCAATCATACATAAAAGAATCCTGAGAAGAATCAAATATTTTCCATAGATAAGCTGGATCATAAACCCACAATTCATCAGTCTCAACAAACACACCGCAAAAACAAGATTACATCGAATAGACTCCACGAGAGAGGGGGAGAACATTGTATTGAGATCCAAAAAGAGAGAATAAGCCATCTAGCTACTAGCTATGGACCCGAAGGTTTGAAGTAAACTATCACACTTCATCGGAGGGGCTATGGTGATGATGTAGAAGCCCTTCATGGTGGATGCCCCCTCCGGCGGAGCTTCGAAACAGGCCCCAAGATGGGATCTCGTGGATACAGAAAGTTGCGACGGTGGAATTAGGTTTTTGGCTCCTCTTCTGATCGTTCGGGGATACGTAGGTATATAAAGGAGGAAGGAGTACGTCGGTGGAGCTCCGAGGGGCGCACGAGGTAGGGGG
>NC_057798.1:20845669-20848050 GCF_018294505.1 Triticum aestivum | reverse complement strand
GTCCAAGTCTCCTGGGTCACGTTCGGTTGGAAAATCACGATCCCGAAGGTTTCATTCCATTTGGACTCCGTTTGATATTCTGTTTCTTCGAAATACTGAAAAAGGCAAAAAAAACAGCAATTCTGGGCTGGGCCTCCGGTTAATAGGTTAGTCTCAAAAATAATATAAAAGTTGAAAATAAAGCCCAATATAGTCCAGAACAGTAGATAAAGTGGCATAGAGCAATCAAAGATTATAGATACGTTGGAGACGTATCAAGCATCCCCAAGCTTAATTCCTGTCGTCCTCGAGTAGGTAAATGATAAAAAAGAATTTTTCATGCGGAGTGATACTTTGGCATAATTTCAATGTAAGTCTTCTTAATTGTGATATGAATATTTAGATCCGAAAGATTCAAGACAAAAGTTCATATTGACACAAAAAATAATAATACTTCAAGCATACTAATCAAAGCAATCATGTCTTCTCAAAATAGCATGGCAAAAGAAAGTTCATCCCTACAAAATCATATAGTTAGGCTATGCTTCATTTTCGTCACACAAAGATGTTCCCAACTTCTATACCCCCAATGACAAGCCAAGCAATTGTTTCATACTTCAATAATCTCAAACTTTTGCAACCTTCATGCAATACATGAGCGTGAGCTAGGGATATAGCACTATGGGTGGAATAGAATATGATGATGGGAATTGTGTGGAGAAGACAAAAAAAGGATAAAGTCTCACGTTGACGAGGCTAATCAACGGGCTATGGAGATGCCCATCAATTAATATCAACATGAGGAGTAGGGATTGCCATGCAACGGATGCACTAGAGCTATAAATGCTCAACAAAAAGAAAACTAGTGGGTGTGCACCCAACTTGCTTGCTCACGAAGACCTAGGGCATTTTGAGGAAGCCCATCGTAGGAATATACAAGCCAAGTTCTATAATGAAAAATTCCCATTAGTATATGAAAGTGATAACACATGAGACTCACTACATGAAGAGCATGGTGCTACTTTGAAGCACAATATATGAGACTCACTACATGAAGAACGAGGTGCTACTTTGAAGCACAAGTGTGGAAAAAGAGATAGTAGCATTGCCCTTTTTATTTTTATTTTGATTTTTTTGGGCCTTTCTTTTTTCTTTTTGGCCTTTCTCTCTTTTTTCTTTTTGGCCTTTCTCTTTTTTTTGTTTGGGCAATGCTCTAATAATGATGATCATCACACTTCTATAAATTACAACACAAGGATTACAACTCGAAACTTACAACAAGATATGACTCTATATGAATGCCTCCGGCGGTGTACCGGGATGGTGCAATGAATCAAGAGTGACATGTATAAAAATAATGCTTGGTGGCTTTGCCACAAATACGATGTCAACTACAAGATCATGCAATGGCAATATGACAAAAGTAATGCATGTCATGATGATGATGGTGGAAGTTGCATGGCAATATATCTCGGAATGGCTATGGAAATGCCATAATAGGTAGGTATGGTGGCTGTTTTGAGGAAGATATAAGGAGGTTTATGTGTGATAGAGCGTATCGTATCACGGGGTTTGGATGCACCGACGAAGTTGGCGCCAACTCTCAATGTGAGAAAGGGCAATGCACGGTACCGAAGAGGCTAGCAATGGCGGAAAGGTAAAAGTGCGTATAATCCATGGACTCAACATTAGTCAAAAGAACTCATATACTTATTGCAAAAGTTTAGAAGTCATCAAAAATCAAGTACTACGCACATGCTCCTAGGGGGGTAGATTGGTAGGAAAAGACCATCGCTCGTCCCTGACCGCCACTCATAAGGATGCACAAGCCAGGTACACTTCATGTTTCAAATTTGTTACACAACTTTAACCATACGTGCATGCTACGGGACTTACAAACTTCAACACAAGTATTTCTCAAATTCATAACTACTCAACTAGCATGACTTTGATATTATTACCTCCATATCTCAAAACAATTATTAAGCATCAAACTTATCTTAGTATTCAACGCACTCAAAAGAAAGTTTCACATATCTTGAACACCAAGTATATTAACATTAAGCAAATTACCATGCTATTAACGACTCTCAAAATAATCTAAGTGAAGCATGAGAGATCAAGTTTCTTTAAAACAAATCCACCACCGTGCTCTAAAAGATCTAAGTGAAGTACTAGAGCAAAAAATTATCACGCTCAAAAAGATATAAGTGAAGCACTATGAGCAAATTATCAAGCTCAAAAGATATAAGTGAAGCACATAGAGTATTCTAACAAATTCCAAATCATATATGGCTCTCTCAAAAAGGTGTGTACAGCAAGGATGATTGTGGTAAATTAACAAGCAAAGACGCAAATAATACAAGACGCTCCAAGCAAAACACATATCATGTTGGTGAATA
>NC_057798.1:20843109-20845659 GCF_018294505.1 Triticum aestivum | reverse complement strand
TGAATTTTTTCTTGTGAGCGCAAGGTTTCTGTTTTTCAGCAGAATCAAATCAACTATCATCATAGCTTATCCTATAGGTTCTACTTGGCACAAACACTAATTAGAACATAAATCCACATCCAAACATAAGGTAGATGGATTATTTATTCCTAAACAGAAGCAAAAACAAAAAAACACAAAATAAAATTGGGTTGCCTCCCAACAAGCGCTATCGTTTAACGCCCCTAGCTAGGCATAAAAGCAAGGATAGATCTAGGTATTGCCATCTTTGGTAGGCAATCCATAAGTGGCTCTCATGATAGATTCATAAGGTAATTTTATTTTCTTTCTAGGGAAGTGTTCCATGCCCTTCTTTAAGGGAAATTGAAATCTAATATTCCCTTCCTTCATATCAATAATTGCACCAATCGTTCTAAGGAAAGGTCTACCAAGAATAATAGGACATGAAGGATTGCAATCTATATCAAGAACGATAAAATCTACGGGCACATAATTCCTATTTGCAACAATAAGAACATTATTAATTCTTCCCATAGGCTTTTTAATAGTGGAATCCGCAAGATGCAAGTTTAGAGAGCAATCATCAAAGTCACAGAAGTCTAGCAAATCGCATAAAGTTTTGGGAATAGTAGAGACACCAGCACCCAAATCACACAAAGCATGAAACTCATAATTTTTAATTTTAATTTTGATAGTAGGTTCCCACTCATCATGGAGTTTCCTAGGGATAGAAACTTTCAACTCAAGCTTTTCTTTATAAGATTGCATTAAGGCATCAACAATGTGTTCGGTAAAGGCCTTATTTTGACTATAAGCATGAGGAGAATTTAACACGGATTGCAACAAGGAAATACAATCAATTAAAGAGCAATTTTCATAATTAAATTCCTCAAGATCCAAAATAGTGGGTTCAGCAACATCTCAATTTTTATTTCTTTCAATCCCACTTTTATCAATTTCATCATCAAGATCTAAAAACTCAGAATTCTTAGAACGCCTTCTAGGTAAAGGAAGATAATCTTCAGAATCATCAAGATTCATATTGCAAATCAAAGATTTAATGGGGGACACATCAATAACTTTTAGATCTTCATGTTGATTTTCATAGGGATTCGGTTTAGCGGCCATCTTATTAACTAAGGTAGCTTGCATATCCGAAATTTCAGCGCTCATCTTTTCAAGATGAGCAATTTGGGCCCTTATACCATCAAATTCTTTAGACATATCACCAAGTTCTTTATTCATAAAGCTCATAAAACTTTTTTGTTCCTTAAGTTCGTTTCTAAAGAAATTATTGTGCTCAAATTGTAAAACCATAAACTTTCTAACATTGCTTTCGATCTCCTCTAGCCTTTTAAGGTGAAGGTCACCAAATCTAGGTAGAGCCATCGCAACAAAAGAACAAACTAACACAAGAGCAAGCAGGAAGGCAAAGGGAAAAAGGCAAACTGGAAAGAGAGGAGGAGATAGAACGGCAAGGGTGAAGTGGGGGAGAGGAAAACGAGAGGCTAATGGCAAATAATGTAATGCGAGAGATAGGGATTGTGATGGGTACTTGGTATGTTGACTTTTGCGTAGGCCTCCCCGGCAACTACTCACACTTCATCGGTCTCAACAAACACACCGCAAAAAGAAGATTACATCGAATAGATCTCCACGAGAGAGGGGGAGAACATTGTATTGAGATCCAAAAAGAGAGAAGAGGCTATCTAGATACTAGCTATGGACCCGAAGGTTTGAAGTAAACTACTCACACTTCATCAGAGGCGCTATATGGTGATGATGTAGAAGCCCTCCATGGTGGATGCCCCCTCCGGCGAAGCTCCGGAACAGGCCCCAAGATGGGATCTCATGGATACAGAAAGTTGTGGTGGTGGAATTAGTTCTTGGGCTCCTCTTCTGATCGTTCGGGGATACGTAGGTATATAAAGGAGGAAGGAGTACGTCGGTGGAGCTCCGAGGGGCCCACGAGGAAGGGGGGCGCCCTCCACCCTCGTGACCGCCTCTGGCGCTTCTTGGAGTAGGATCCAAGTCTCTTGGGTCACGTTCGGTTGGAAAATCACGATCCCGAAGGTTTCATTCCGTTTGCACTCAGTTTGATATTCTATTTCATCGAAATACTGAAAAAGGCAAAAAACATCAATTCTGGGCTGGGCCTTCGGTTAATAGGTTAGTCCCAAAAATAATATAAAAGTGGAAAATAAAGCCCAATATAGTCCAAAACAGTAGATAAAGTAGCATGGAGCAATCACAGATTATAGATACGTTGACGTATCAGTGGATCACCTTCAAGAGACTCAGCCGACACAACATCTTGAGATTGACAAAGTCACCGCATACGCCTTCTGGGTGGATCACCTTCAAGAGACTCAGCCGACACAACATCTTGAGATTGACGAAGTCACCGCATACGCCTTCTGGGTGGATCACCTTCAAGAGACTCAGCCAACACACAACATCTTGAGATTGACAAAGTCACTGCATACGCCTTCTGGGTGCATCACCTTCAAGAGACTCAGCCGACACAACATCTTGAGATTGATGAAGTCA
>NC_057798.1:20840070-20842126 GCF_018294505.1 Triticum aestivum | reverse complement strand
ATTTCTCAAATTCATAACTACTCAACTAGCATGACTTTGATATTATTACCTCCATATCTCAAAACAATTATTAAGCATCAAACTTATCTTAGTATTCAACGCACTCAAAAGAAAGTTTCACATATCTTGAACACCAAGTATATTAACATTAAGCAAATTACCATGCTATTAACGACTCTCAAAATAATCTAAGTGAAGCATGAGAGATCAAGTTTCTTTAAAACAAATCCACCACCGTGCTCTAAAAGATCTAAGTGAAGTACTAGAGCAAAAAATTATCACGCTCAAAAAGATATAAGTGAAGCACTATGAGCAAATTATCAAGCTCAAAAGATATAAGTGAAGCACATAGAGTATTCTAACAAATTCCAAATCATATATGGCTCTCTCAAAAAGGTGTGTACAGCAAGGATGATTGTGGTAAATTAACAAGCAAAGACGCAAATAATACAAGACGCTCCAAGCAAAACACATATCATGTTGGTGAATAAAAATATAGCTCCAAGTAAATTACCGATGGAAGTGGACGAAAGAGGGGATGCCTTCCGGGGCATCCCCAAGCTTTGACTTTTTGGTGTCCTTGGATTATCTTGGGGGTGCCATGGGCATCCCCAAGCTTAGGCTCTTGCCACTCCTTGTTCCATAATCCATCAAAAGAATTCACCCAAAACTTGAAAACTTCACAACACAAAACTCAATAGAAATCTCGTGAGCTCCGTTAGAGAAAGAAAACAAAAGACTACTTCAAGGTACTGTAATAAACTCATTCTTTATTTGAATTGGTGTTAAACCTACTATATTCCAACTTCTCTATGGTTTATAAACTATTTTACTAGCCATAGATTCATCAAAATAAGCAAACAACACACGCAAAACAGAATCTGTCAAAAACAGAACAGTCTGTAGTAATCTGTAACTAACACAAACTTCTGGAACTCTAAAAATTCCAACCAAAATAGGACGTACTGGAAAATTTGATTATTGATCAGCAGGAAAAAGAATCAATGCAAAAGCAGGGTCCTGTGATTTATGAATTTTTTCTTGTGAGCGCAAGGTTTCTGTTTTTCAGCAGAATCAAATCAACTATCATCATAGCTTATCCTATAGGTTCTACTTGGCACAAACACTAATTAGAACATAAATCCACATCCAAACATAAGGTAGATGGATTATTTATTCCTAAACAGAAGCAAAAACAAAAAAACACAAAATAAAATTGGGTTGCCTCCCAACAAGCGCTATCGTTTAACGCCCCTAGCTAGGCATAAAAGCAAGGATAGATCTAGGTATTGCCATCTTTGGTAGGCAATCCATAAGTGGCTCTCATGATAGATTCATAAGGTAATTTTATTTTCTTTCTAGGGAAGTGTTCCATGCCCTTCTTTAAGGGAAATTGAAATCTAATATTCCCTTCCTTCATATCAATAATTGCACCAATCGTTCTAAGGAAAGGTCTACCAAGAATAATAGGACATGAAGGATTGCAATCTATATCAAGAACGATAAAATCTACGGGCACATAATTCCTATTTGCAACAATAAGAACATTATTAATTCTTCCCATAGGCTTTTTAATAGTGGAATCCGCAAGATGCAAGTTTAGAGAGCAATCATCAAAGTCACGGAAGTCTAGCAAATCGCATAAAGTTTTGGGAATAGTAGAGACACCAGCACCCAAATCACACAAAGCATGAAACTCATAATTTTTAATTTTAATTTTGATAGTAGGTTCCCACTCATCATGGAGTTTCCTAGGGATAGAAACTTTCAACTCAAGCTTTTCTTTATAAGATTGCATTAAGGCATCAACAATGTGTTCGGTAAAGGCCTTATTTTGACTATAAGCATGAGGAGAATTTAACACGGATTGCAACAAGGAAATACAATCAATTAAAGAGCAATTTTCATAATTAAATTCCTCAAGATCCAAAATAGTGGGTTCAGCAACATCTCGATTTTTATTTCTTTCAATCCCACTTTTATCAATTTCATCATCAAGATCTAAAAACTCAGAATTCTTAGAACGCCTTCTAGGTAAAGGAAGATAATCTTCAGA
>NC_057798.1:20835138-20836069 GCF_018294505.1 Triticum aestivum | reverse complement strand
ACGCCTTCTGGGTGGATCACCTTCAAGAGACTCAGCCGACACAACATCTTGAGATTGACGAAGTCATCGCATACGCATTCTGGGTGGATCACCTTCAAGAGACCCAGCCGACACAACATCTTGAGATTGACAAAGTCACCGCATACGCCTTCTGTGTGGATCACCTTCAAGAGACTCAGCCGACACAACATCTTGGGATTGACGAACTCACCGCATACGCCTTCTGGGTGGAAAAAACCATGGTAGAAGCGAGGGCGAGGAAAATTTCGGGGAGTTCCCGGTTACGGTGGGTGGTCCGGGGCCGACCGATGCGCGTTTCTCTCGTAGACATACGCGCGTGTGTGCGAGGTGTTGGCTCTAACTGAACCCGAGCGAGGCGTTGGGCTCTAACTAAACCCGAGCGATTGCACTGCAGGCTACGCGTTACTGAACCTGAGCGATCGATCGATGGCTGTTAACTGAACCTGATCAAGCGATTCCTTCGCTACTGCTGCTAACTGAAGCCGATCGATTGGATGAACAGTGAGCGTTGCGGCGGGGTTGGATGAACAGTGAGTGATGGCATTGCCTCTGGATGAACAGGACCCCCATGGTGTGGAGGGCTGGATGCACAGTAGACGGTGGAGGGGTGCCCGTGGAGGGGTGGTTGAACAGGACCCCGTGGTATGGAGGGCTGGATGAACAGTAGACGATGGAGTGGTACCCGTGGAGGGGTGGTTGAACAGTAGTCAGTGGAGTAGCACGCGGTGGAGGCTGGATGAACAGGAGCCTGTGTAGGCTGGAGGAGGTCGAGGGTAGCCCGTGGAGGCTGGAGGAGGTCGACGGTGGAGATGAACAATATCCCGTGGAGTCCCGTTTTGCGGTACGCCACACCCCTCCCGATGAACAGGACCCCCGTTTCGACCGTAGCACTCCAACACAAGTCCGTTTC
>NC_057798.1:20827382-20835008 GCF_018294505.1 Triticum aestivum | reverse complement strand
GTCCGTTTTGCGGTACGCCACACCCCTCCCGATGAACAGGACCCCCGTTTCGACCAACACAAGTCCGTTTCGCGGTACGCCACACCCCTCCCGATCAACAGGACCCCCGTTTCAATCGTAGGAAGTCCGTTTCCTCTGTTTTGCGGTACGCCACACCCCTCCCGATGAACATGATCCCGTTTCGAACGTGGCCGGTCTAACACAAGGACGTTTCCTCCGTTCTGCGGTACGCCAGGCCTCGTTTCCATTGCGTGTTCCGTCCAAGCCCTCCCGATGAACACGACCACGCATTCCGTTCTAACCCAGCCGGTTGGCTCCCCATGAACACGACGACGACACTGTTTCTCCGTCCCGACCCAGGCATGTACACAAACCCTGGCCGTACGTATGCGCGAGTAGGCATTCAAGACCCCGCCCGTATGTACACATACGTGGCCGTATTTTCTTTCTTGCACCCTGGCCGCTGTACGTACGTGTACATGCTACGTGCGCGCCTCTACTACGACACGTGCACGCCTCTACAACGACCAGCATGTAGGTACACGTTCGCGACCAGAATGCCAACGCTATGTACGCTTCGACCAGGTGGGTCCCGACTGTCAGGCACTTCCTTGCGTGCGAAGATGTAGCTGGTGGGTCCCAGCAGTCAGGGGGGCGAATCGTTTTTTTTGCCCGGACACACTTCCTTGCGTGCGAAGGTGTAGCAGGTGGGTCCCAACAGTCAGGGGGAAACGTTTTTTTTCATGAAATACGGTGGCCCGTCCGGTGGGTCCCTGCTGTCAGGTGGAGGAATAATTATTTTACGCATAATAAGGGGGCACTTCATTGCGGCCGCTGTGGACCCAGCTGTCAGCCTCTCCACGTACAGTCCAGCCCAATGGAAGCCGTTCCTTGACCACATTGACCACGCCGCGCCGAGAGCACCAGGGCGGTGGACGATGGCGAGGCCTAGGAAGGGGACGACGCGGAGCCGGGGAAGATGCGGCAGTGGATGCCCATGCGTAGAGGAGTACGAGGGTTCACTGGTTCACTGCGGTGTGAGGCTGTCGTCGCCGCAGAATAACAGTTAACAGGGGGTGTGGGTGAGTAGAGGGATGGCCTGGCCAGCGGTGGGAGTAGTAGGGGGCGGCGAGGCCTCCGCCGCATCGCAGTCGGCCACGGGAGGCAAGAGCACGAGGCACGACCGGCGCTGGTTTGGGCGGCTGGAGCAAGAAGACCAGAGGTTGAAGAAGCACTACTGCCGTTGGGTGGACATCGTACGGTCACTGGACCTAGATCGTGCATATTGACTAAGTTGACAAAGCCCTCCGTCCCCGTCAACTTAGTAGGCCCACCAGTCAGCCTGCCACTATACTGGGTCCCAGCTAACAGGGGGAGTATTCATTTTTTTTGTGCGTAATAAGGAGGCACTTCCTTGTGTGCGAAGATATAGCTGGTGGGTCCGAGCTGTCAGCGGCGGTAATGTTTTTTTCGTGAAATACAGAGGCCCTTTCGGTTGGTCCCTGATGTCAGGTGGAGGAATAATTATTTTGCGTGTAATAAGGAGGAATTTCCTTGTGTGCGGCTGTGGACCCAGCTGTCGGCCTCTCCACATATAGTCCACTTCAGATGCATGTCGGTCGTTGACCATGTTGACCAGGCCGCGCCAAGAGCACCAGGGCGGTGGACGACGGCGAGGCCTAGGAAGGGAACGACACAGAGGCAGGGAAGACTCGGCAATTGTTTCCCACGCGGAGGGGAGTACGACTGTACGAGGTTTTACTGGTTCGTCTGCCGTCACCGGAGAATAACAGCAGGTGTGGGTGAGTAGAGGGATGGCTAGGCCAGCGATGGGAGTACGGTGAGGAGGTGAGGCCTACGCGGCAGCACAGCCGGCTGTGGGGAGGAGGGAGCAGGCAGTCCTGCCGGCGCTTGTTTGAGCAGCTAGAGGAGGAAGAGCAGAGATTGAAGAAGCACGACGGCCGTTGGATGGACATCCAACAATCACTGCTTGTGCGTCAACCTTTTTTTAGGAAAGCCTCAAATCTGTGGAAAACAGCATACAACCCATCTGCCATTATTTCTAATAATTTACAGCCCATTTGCTAATTCTTAAGGTTTTTTGGAGCCCATATTCTTTTTGTTAGCATTACATCCCATATTGTGGCCACGGTTAAAAAATTATACGAAATTTTTCATATTTTGGTGCGGTCCGAATTGTTTTTAATCCCAAATGTTTGACTCACATTCAAACTGAGTTTAAAAATAAATGTATATCAATATAAAATCCAACAAATTCTCCATGCATAAAAAATAATGTAATTTAAAATCTCAAAATGAAAAAAGATATTTGAAACTAATTGCCGGTTTGATGTGTTTTAAAAATGTACAACCCATTTCTCATTACTAATGGGCCATTTTCTCGGCCAGCTGAATGAAAGCTCTCCTCGTCTTGAAAGATTTGCAGCCCGACAGGCCTGACAAAGCGACTTACTTGGTAAGTCACAACAAAACTGGGCTGTGGCCGTGGACCCAGCTGCCAACCTTATTTTGCATATTTCGGTGGAGTCCGAACTGTTGTAATCCCGAAATGATAAACATTTTTTAAGAACTTATTGATTTCCCAAAAAAATCATTTTGTTTTTGTAAGCAAATAAGACGTGGGACAATTGAGTTGGTTTAAGGGAAAACCAGTGGTAAAAAATCAGCGCAGGGTGGGAAAAAACAACAAAAATAAGGATGTAAATATGAAAAGGGAATTTTATGTGTTTTCAATATAATGATACATGTATATGAACTAGTAAAACTATAGGTAGAGATTAGAAAATGGATGTAGGACATGCGTTTCAAGAGGAAAATAGAACTGGGCTGTGTGTTTGATTCAGTAAAAAAAATTGCCTGCAGATGTTGTAAGACAAAATATAACTTACGCTGGCGGGTCAGAGGCCAGTAGATACTTGCTGGATCTTTGTGCCCCATTGTCGTCATGGGCTGGGCCTGGTAAAAACAAAACCAACCCTGGGCAGTCTACAGCCCAGTTGAAACTTGCTCGACCTGAAAAAACAATATACATGCTCAATAAATGAGAGAATTCTGCAAGTACAAACTAATAACTGGGATGCAACACGGATATTGTTTTTTATCGTGATAATAAGTGCATACATTTGTTTCAAAAAAAATGGAGAACTGGGAATTCAAACGGCAGGTGCTTATGCTACCCATCAAATAACACTCAGGTGCCTGAAAATTTGTTTCGAAACAAATGATTCAGCTTTCACTACAGGAATCTGCTACTTTGCCATCAGCCATGGCCGACGACAAAGGCATGGATGGCGGATGGCAAAGACCTTTGCCGTCAGCCGCGGACGGCAAAAGGTGACGGCAAAGTATGGGACGGCTAAGAGCCGCGTTGCGGTCTGCTTCGGCCAGCTGACGGCAAAGGGGCCTTTGCCATCAGCAGCGAATGGCAAAGAAGACGGACGACAATAAATGCGTTGTTACTCCATTAGGTGGTTAACGGCAGGCCTTTGCCGTCTGCTGCGGACTGCAAAGCCTTTGCCGTCAGCCACTGTTGGCAAACTGACCAAATTGGTCAGCCTCCCAGGAAGCACAGTTGCCTGCCACATGGCATCTTTGCCATCTGCTGCTGACGGCAAAGAGCTCTTTGCCGTCGGTGGCAGACGGCAAAGATCCTGCATATTGTCTCTTTTTTTTCTGTTTTTTTACTCCAACAATTTTCACAGCAAATATATATGACAGCAAATATATATCACATATCCAGCACATAAGTTTCATATCGCATATCCAGCACATAAGTTTCATATCACATATCACATCAGTTTCATCCATACACATTGTTCATACATAAGCAAGTTCCATCCATACACTTTGTTCATACATAAGCAAGTTCCATGATAGCAAGCTAGATACAATGCAAAGTTTCATCAAAGGGAAAGCAAGCACTCCATCATAGCAAGCTAGCTTCCATGAAGTGAATGAAATATGCAAAATGGTAAATAAGAAAGTTAGAAATAGGTGACTAGAACAAAAAGAAGACTAGAACAAGAAGTATATGTCATTTATGAGCTAGCTTAGGTGAAATGGATCATATATGAGCTAACAAAGTTGAAATGGATCATTTATGAGCTAACTTTGTTGAAATGGGTCGTTTATGAGCTAACTGAGGTGAAGGGCATCGTTTTTGAGCTAAGTAAGGTGAAATGGATCGTTTTTGAGCTAACTTAGGTGAAATGGATCATTTATGAGCTTTTATGAGCTAACTTAGTTGAAATGGGTCGTTTATGACCTAACTTAGGTGAAATGGATCATTTAAGAGCTAATTTAGGTGAAATGGATCGTTTTTAGCTAACTTAGGTGAAATTGATGGTTTAGGAGCAAATCTAGGTGAAATGGGTCATTTTGGAGCTAACCTACGTGAAATGGGTCATTTTGGAGCTAACCTAGGTGAAATGGGTCATTTTAAAGCTAACGTAGGTAAAATGGATCATTTACGAGCTAATCTACTAAAATCGGTCATTTTAGAGCTAACTTGGATAAATTGGATCACTTGTAAGCTAACTAAGGTAAAATGAGTCATATTACAGCTAACTTAGGTAAAATGGATCGTTTATGAGCTAACTAAGCTAATTATGCAATTTTTGACATAAGTAACCTAAGTACATATCATTTTAGAGCTAACTTAGGTAGAATGGATGGTTTATGAGGTCAGTAAGCATATTAAGTCATTTTGGAGGAAAAGAAGCTAACTCTAGGTCATTATGGTAAGCATATTGGAGGAAATAAAGCTAAGTCTAGGTCTTTATGCATTTGTTAAGCAAAACACTAGAGAAACTTACCGTGATCAGGGAGGTGTAGGAGCGGGCTGGCTCTGCCGGTAGCTGGGGAAGGATCGTGCGATGCGTTTCTGGAGTTAAGCTGCACCAAAGATCATTTCCAATGTCTCGTTAGCATTATGACACTCAAATGTTAAGACTAGGAAGTAATGTCCATTCAAATTAAACTCACCGTGCTCCCAGGAGCAATCACTGGCATCGGTGGAGCGGTCTGACCGGACTTCTCGCACACAGACTGCACATTTGGTTTTCACAACAGAGTCATACTAGTTAGTAATGAGATTCAAATGTTAAGACTAGCAAGTAATCTGCAGAAGAAACTTACCACAAGGAGCTCGTACATGGCCCTTGCCTACATGTCATTCCGTGCCCTCTCCTCCTCCAACATCTTTGTCGTCCTCTCCTCCAACTCCGGCTGCCTCTCCGCCGCCTCCGCCAGAAGTTTCTCCGTTCTATCTCTCTCACTCTGTATAGCAGCCTGCAACACCACTCACATGACCATTTTTAATCATTGATGGAAGAGCACACAATGTAATGGAGAAAGATAGCTGAGTACGTATAACTAACCTTGAAGGCGAGTTGGACTGGCCGTTCACGAGGCCTTATCTCAGGAGCGGAGCTCGACTGGCGCGCCTTGATCTCCGAGAGAGTGCTAGGACAACGGATAAGTCCATATCCCATGGCTATGGAGCCATGGGACCTCCCGCCACCAGATATCATCAGCAACTCTGTATCAATGGGACCCTGGCTCGGGTTAAAGTCCTCCCCTTTCCTCGCCTTCCCCTGATCTCTATATTGCACAAGCTTGTCGTGGGCGGAGATGTTTGTGAAGTTCTTTGGATCATCGAGGTCAGACGCAGAGAATGCCTTGACTTTCTTGTAAGAGCCAGTGTGGGCCATGGCATACAGGTCGTACACCTCTGGCACCTTATCCGCCTTATTGTAGCGTGCCTGAAAGAGAGAAACAAAGTAAATTAGTAATTAAAGGGCTAAAACTAGCATGATGAATGAATTGCATGAATCATGAAGCAAACCACATACCCAGTTCCGCCCATACTGAAATAAGTTGGAGCTGCCTTGGTGGTGTGGCACACCTTCCATTTTGGCACGTTTGTCCTTGGCCTCGTTGTGGGTGGCCCGCCATTGTTTTGAGCACCACGCATTGACCAACACCTCCCAACAATCCATCCGATCCGCACACCATCTCGGAGGGGCCTAAGTTAGCAAATAGAAACTTGAGCGCTACGGCTATGAATTACTAAATGAAGGAAGTAAGTACAAGGCCTTAAGAATTACCTTCATGTACTGCTCCTTACTCAAGAACTTATCGCGGCAGTACTGCTTGGGCTTCTTGATACCACGCCCGGCGTAGTAGTCTCAAACAGCCTGCACCCGAACCTCATGCCGTAAGTTCTGAAGTAGGCGCTTGCACTCCTTGTCGATAGCATATGCCGTAGAATGTCTGCAATCAAATGAGACAATATTGATTAGTACAATTAATAACTAGCTAGTTCAAGATTTTTAATTGTGTAAAGGAGAAATTACCCAGAACTTTCTGATCACCACGTCTCCCCTCGTCTTGCACAAGACACCGTCGATAATCTCACCCGGCGGGGCCGGGGCAGCCAAGTAGTGATCCCAACTAAATCCAACCTCTGGAAGCCGACCCTCACCAGGCAACGTGACAAACCCCGGAAAGTTTTGCCGAATCAGAACTCCAAGGATGGAGTTGGGCCGGCGGACACTTTCATGGTGGTCCCAACCCCTGCAGCATGACAAGGCCAACACATTAGTTATTTGAAGAAACGTGAATGCAGAAGGTACAAAAAGATTAAATGCACTTACCTCTCCCCATCAGGGAAAATCAACCACCTCTGCTCATGGGTCGCCGGCACGGACGGGAGCCGTGTAGCACCACGCTGGTAGACGTTGCCCCCCTCCCCCCTCCTCCTCAAAATCAGTCGGCCCCCGGCATCATCAGCATGGCCACTCGGCTCCCCGCCATCATCAGCATGGCCACTCGGCTCCTCAGGCTGACCCGACCAAGTACCCCATCCAGACGTGTGCTCCTCCGGGGTCTCGTGGGCCGAAGGCCCGTCGACCCGAGGCTCGTGGGCCAAAGACCCGTGGACCGGAGGCTCGTGGACCGGAGTCCGTGTAGCCTCCTCCTCAGACGAGTCCACCCTAGCAGTCACGTGCTCGGGTGAAACAGCTGGGGGCGGCGGCGAGGAAGGCGCCGTAAGAGTCACCCTACCTCCTCTCCCGCGACCACGTGCTCCACCTCCTCTCTTCTTCTTAGCTCGTCCCCTGCTGGGCACCACGGTCGACGAAGAAGGGCCCGGCGGTGTCGCCATACTGTCCAGCAACGCTCGGCGGAGAGGTGCGTGTGGAATGGAAGACCTCACACTACACGCCGACGAAGAAGGGGCCTCGGCGCGCTCCCGACCAGCGCCCACCATCTTTCAACACCTGCCATGACAAAGAATAAACAAAATTAGTACAACATAAAAAAAAGTACCGACATGAATAATAATATGCATATCACTTAAGTGTATCATCATCAAGTACAACATAAACAACTGCACATTTAAAACTACCCGATCAACACAATTATATATGATGTTTTTCATAACAAAATCGAAAAATATATGACCTAACTAATAATTCACAAATATATGACCCCGTCGGCCTCTGGAAGGCCAAAGAACACCTTTTCGGGAGGTGTCGGGGGTCGGGGTGTCGTGTCGGTGTCGGGGAGCCGTGTCGGGGTCGTGGTCGGGGTCTCGGGGTCTGG